>NC_133666.1:319162186-319254221 GCF_037893015.1 Macrotis lagotis | reverse complement strand
GAGTCCCTTTCTGGACTCCCTTAATCTTTCCCTAGGCAAGTGTTGAAGGGGCAGGAGACAAGGAAGACAAGTTCTCCCCTTTGTGCACTAAGGTCTCTATTTATTTACCAAAAAACCAGTGCTTAAATACCTTCCCAGTGTCTAATTCACTCCCATTCCCATGGCACTTAGTGAAACAAGGCTCTGGTACTCGTTCCCTGAAATTTTAAATTTACCTTTAAGGAGGATGGGGACATGTTTTTCAGTCTGAGAATCTGTTCATTATAACTTCCTCATTCTACCTCCACCCAGGAACTTCAAACATGAAACAGTTCTATTCCTTCCTATTTCCTTTAATTAAAATCAGTTATAGTGATTGGAGGGTTAAAATCTGGTGAGAACACTGAAAAGAATATAGGACCTAAATATGAATCTCAGATTTTTTTTAACTTCCCCTGAATTGCTCTGGGTATTTCTTAATTCCAATTGTAGAGAAAGCCTTCCTGATCTCCCTTAATTCTAGTGGTTTTCTCTATTGATTATTTTTTCTATTTCATTCTATATATAACTTTTTAGGCTTTTTTTCAGGGGCTGGAGGGGGTACCTATTTGCTAGCATTTTGGTTCTGCCTCCAATCCCCATTAGACAGTGAGCTACTTGAGTGAAGGAATCTTTCTTTATAACCCTAGAGCTATAGGCCTCACACACAGTAGGAACATAATAAATAGTTATTGACTGACTGATATGACTGGCAGCTATATACTTCCAAAAGAATGTTTATATTAAAATGATGAATCAAGGAAAGCAGTGAAATTAAAGACAACACTTTAGAAGAAGTGATTTCTGGGGTCAGTTGATTCATAGCTGACTGGGATAATCAGGGTGAATAAATTACTAGGTTGATAGAACAGATATTGACAATGTCAATCAATCAATCATTCATCAGACATTTAGTAGGTAACTAGTATGTGCCAAACACTGTGTTAGCATTCTATGAGTCTGCCTGGAAATCCTCAAGCAAAGTAGGATGCCCTTGTGGATCACCATAATGAAATAATTCTATTCCAGTCTCAAGGAAAGTTAGTGGTAGATTAGCTTTGGGGAAACTTTTAAAATCTGGTGAAAAGATTATCTAATAATCAGTACTGTACTTGGATATTTATGGGAGCTAGGAATGTATAGCCCGGAGAGTGTGCAAACTTATAAAGAATATTAGGCTTCACTCCAAATCTTTATTTTTTATAATTCTGATCATATTTATCTAACACCAAAAAACAAGTAAAACACATACCTATAAAAACCGCAATTACAACAGGAGAGAGATTAATATTTCATATTATATGCAGGCAGTTGGCTGACCACCAGATAGTATGCTGGGCCTAGTGTCTGGAAGATGAGTCATCTTGACTCAAATCTGACTTCAAGCACTTACTAATTGTGTGACCTTGGGCATGTCTTAACTGTTGATCTTAGTTCCTTATCATAAAATGAACTGGAGAGAGGTAGCTAGATGATGGAGTAGATAGAGTTTTGGCCCTAGAATCAGAAGTTCCTGAGTTCTAGCTGTGTGATTTTGGGCAAATCACTTAATCCCATATCCCCACAAAAATAAAATAAAAGAAAAAAATGAGCTGGAGAAGGAAATGGCAGATGACTCCAGTATAACTTTGTCAAAACAACTCCAAATAGGGTCATGGAGAATTAGACATCTTAAAAACAACAAATAACAACAATAATACTATGTAAAAGTCTTCTGCAGCCACCAGGTTAGCTGAAGTAACTGCTTCACAGGTTTTTCAACTTGTTTTTTTTTTTGTTTTGGGTTTTTTTTCAAGGCAAATAGGATTAAGTGGCTTGCCCAAAGCCATACAGCTAGTTAATAAAGTATCTGAGGCTTTGAACCCAAGCACTTCTGACTCCAGGGTCAGTGCTCTATCCAACTGCTCCACCTAGCCACCCCAGTTTTCAACTTCTGAAAGCATGATACAATGATCAAAGAGGGTGATGGGTCTGGATGGTAAAGAGAAAAAAAAGGAGGTATTCTCAAAGAGAATTCTTAGCCTGAAGTTCATACTTATGGGAGTAAATAATAAGATGCATTAATAATACATAGTATTTTTGTATTAATGACTTACTATTTTTTACTTTTCATTACATAAATGTAAAAATTTTCCATAACACTCTGCAAATCTCCCAAAATTCCCACTTAATTTTCTATGGCAAATAACCTAAACTTTGAATGTAAAACTCATGAATTTCAAGAAAGGACTGTATTTTGATTTCCAATGAGGTGATTCATATAAAGAGTTTTGTAAGCCTTAAAGCATTATATACATTTGCTATTTTAATGTCACTCTGTGCATATGTTATACAGAAATTAAGGAACAAGTTTGCATTTGTGCTTTGTTCTTACTTTTGTTTTACTTGCAATTGGATGATCTCCAAGGTTCTTTTTCACTCCTGGGTTTCACAAACCTAGGAACTGGGTAGAGTTCTGTACTCAATATATCTTACCTAAAGAAAATCTTGCTATCTGAACAATGAAGCCATAACCCGCCATAACCCACTATTAATACTCCATATCAGTTCATATTAAATATTAGAATAATTCCTGTGCTTACATAGCGTCAAAACTCTTTGCCTTGCAAACCACACAGAGACAGTAAAATTCAATGGAATAGAAATATTTGTCTATATATATATATATATGGTGCTATATGTTTATATGTAAAATAGAAGGCCATCGTATAATATTTTTTTGTCAAGAATCCTATTATACCTTAAGTTAAATATTGTTCTGTGAAATGATTGGTTATTATCTTTTGTTATTGAAGAAGTACAAGATGACATCACTATGTGTGAGATAAATTACAGTGTGTCTGAATGTTTGGCTGATCAGACCAATAGGAGCTTAAAATGCTCCACCACAAGTTGGCATAAATAGTCCATGTGAACACCTGGAGTGGGTACTCTAAACTTATATATGTCATGTTTCCTTCAATTCTGCTTTCCTCATAGAGGGCAGCACCCTCATTGATGGGGGCACACCAAGTCAGGTAGTCATGTGCTAGTGTCTCCCAAGCTATACAGTCATTCTAAATTTCCTCAATGAGACTTTCACAGTGTCCCAGCATCCCTTCTTCTCACCCCCTGTATGAGTTCTCCATAAAATAGTTTTTTTGGCAAGTGTACACCTGGCATTCTAACAACATGTCCAGTCCATTGTAATTGCACTCTTAGAAGTATTATTTGAAAGCTTAGGCAGTTTAGCTCAAGAAAGGACCTCAATGTCTGGTATTTTCTCCTTCCAGGTAATCTTCAAAATCTTCCTAAGACAATTTAAATGGAAGCATTAGTTTCCTGATATGATGCTGGTAGGCTGTCCTTGTGGAGTTCTCATTTTTTCTTTTAGCAGCTTCTGTATTTCCTCATAATTTTCACCAACCCATCTTGGTATTTGCAAGTGTTCTGGCCCAAAGGAGCAAATACAGTGCTGTACTCCATATCTCTGAAAGTTTTCCACTCTTTTTCTGCTCCACTGCACAGTTGCCAACTGTGTGTTAGTTCAGTTGTCCCTCCAAGTTAGCAACAAACTGTTCCACCTCTGAGAGACACTCTAATCTCTTTACATTAATTCTTCTTGTATTCATTTTGGTTGAATATGAATATTTAGCTTAGAGAGGATGAGCCCATGATCAGTCCAACATTCTGCACTACACATTGCCTTTGTCATGTTCACATCCTATCTGTCTCTTCTCCTTATTATTACATAGTCTAATAGATTCCAATGTTTGATATGAGGGTGCATTCAGCAAGTTTTATTGTGTTTAGGTAAATGGAAGACAATGTTTGTGATGAGAAGGTCATAAGATGCACAAGTCTTCAGTAGAAGGTGACCATTGCTGTTGCTGTTTCCAATTCCATTTCTCCCTAGGACTCCTGCCATGTCTGGTAATCTGAGCCTACTTTAACATTAAAATCATGCAGAATTATAAGTTTGTCCTCTTTTGGTACATTGATGATAAGCATCTCTAGGTCTTCATAAAATTTTTCTTTAATTTCATCAATGTTCATCAAAGTGGGAGCAATGGCACTGATGTTGGTGACATGGAGTTTTCTTGTTAGTGGTAATCTCATTGTCATGAGCTTGTCATTCACTCCTTTTGGGAGGCATTTAAGAATGTTGACTAGATTAATTTTGATTTGCAAAACGTATCCTAGCTTCATAGTGTTCCTATTCACTGAGACCACTCCCGAAAAACTTGTAATCAGCTCCAACTTCAGAAAACTGACTTTCATTTGCCAGCCTTGTTTCACTCAGGGCTGCAATTTGGATACCATATCTGCTGAATTCTCTCACAAAAGCTATTCATCTTTCAGGTCTATTGAATCTTGTGTTGTCTATGAGTATACACATGTTCCATGCGGATGGTAAATGGAATCTTTTTTAAAGAAGTTTTTGTAGATTTTTTTTTTGTGTGTCTCAACCACATTGTGGGATTCCCCACCTTACTGCAGTAATCAGGCCAGGGTTGAGTAAGCAGACAATTTTTAGGGCACCTTTTCTAGCCCCTTCCTCTCATCAGGAGGTAAGCAGTGGGATCCTTAAAAGGGCTGCTCAGTCTCTCAGGGGGCTGCCAAATCCCACTACTGCTTTCAGTGGAGAAACGACCCTATGACCCTGGGCTGACTGTGTGCAGGGCTGTGACTACAGCTTCCAGTGTATCCATACTTCCTGCTTCATCATTTACCTGTCACCACAGGACTTTCAGGAATGGTTATGAGTGATGTCATTTGTTTTGTTTGTTGCATGCGTAAATTGGATTTAAATGAGGTAGAGCTGCAGGAAGTGAACTACCTCACTCTCTCTTCCAAAGTTAGCATGATCCAGCATAGCAAGGCAGAGTCAAGACTGGTGATGGCTTTAGATGAAGTGAAGGATCTTGGCATCCTCATTGTTTAAACATGCTCTAAGCACTCCACACACCCGCTTCAGCTGGCTTCATGAATTGTTCTCTTCTACCCATTCCATCAGTGGAAAACTTCATGTGCTTGGAGAAGACACCCCCCACCACTCACTGCTGAGTTTGAAATTTCCTCAGTTACCCTCAACCTGATTTAGCTCACCTACTGAAATGGTTTACCAGGGTGTGACCACTGTGCATGCTACAGCTTCTTGGAAGCACAGGTAAGAGGTAGGTGGCTCAGGTGGACATCAAAGATGGAAAACAGCCCTGAAGAGGGCTCAGGAGCCTTCATACCAAGGTATTATTCTTCCTTGAACACACCATATGCCCCATGTTCCAAGAAATATCATGACTATAAAAAATAAAAACTGAAGCTAGACAGAGTTGTTAGCCCTATATTTTACCCCAGTGCTCTGAAGGGGCTCCATCATAATTAATCATTGTTTCTGATCATGGTAAAGACTGTGTTCCGTTTGTAGCTTTCTGTTGAACTGCAATTAAACTAACCAACTTAGATTTCTAATTCCAAAAGGCAAGAGAAATGTCTGCTAATTCGAGCTATAGTGCCCACAGCATCCCCAGGGGGATATAGAATGAAGTCACATTTCTCTATGGTACTTTTAACTTTTCAAAGTACTTCCATTTCGATTCAAATAAAGGATTCTTACAACTATTCCAGGTTATAAGTATTACTTTTCTTAAGTGACAGATGATGACACTGAAGTCCTGAGAAGTTAAATGATGTACCTGAAGCCCACCAGCTAGTTATAAGAAAAACTGAGAGCCAGACTCTTGATTCATGGAGCCAAGAGATGGAGGTTTCTTTCCTCTGTATTAACCTGCACCTAGAAGAATGATCTACTGTCTACTGCTGGTCTTACTATGCTTGTTATACTTGCTGTACCATAACTTTTACAGTGGGCATTATAGATGAAAGGGAAAAAGGATAGTAAGAGTATTATCCCCATGCCTTTCAGGTTTTATTTCATTTCTCCAAGAAATTTGCAAAATCAAGAGATGCCTAATGCACTTTGTTTAAGATAGTCCCAGCTAGTGGTTCAGACAGATGCTTTTTAGAATAACAACCAGTGAGCTGTGACTAGAACTCTATGAAATGTTTTGCACATAAAATGAATCCTTACACATGGAAAGTAAATATCTGTTGTGAGTGGTTATAGTCTGATGGTTAGTTTGAAAAGCTGGGAATTAGGGGAGTTCATTACAGCTGAGACTCTTACTCAATGAAGTGTTTTGGGCAACAGAGTTTACCCAATCTCAAACCTGTTGTGTCTGGCTCTGTATCAGATTCACACTAAAGGTATAATTCATACCTCCTGAGATTATACCACCAAATGTGAAAGGTATATCTTGTTAGGAGAAGTACAAGGTTTATCTTTTAGAGATGAGGACCAATTCATAAAAGATAACCCTCCCTGTCTTGGGAACCTAAAAACTTGTCTAAAAGTTTCACATTGCAGATTTCCAGGCCACCTTAGAATATTTGTCTTTTTAGTTAGTTTCAGGCATGATTAAGAGTGATAGAGATTTTTTTTCAATCACATTCACCTATGTCTAAAATGTAAACTCCTAGAGTCAAGGTTTGTGGTATCTACTAGATACAAAGCCAAATGATTGATTCTTTAAATTCAGAGAACGTCAAATAAGCAATGCAGTTTGTATTAGATCAAGAATGAGAAATTTGGGGGTAGCTAGGTGGCATAGTGGATAGAGCACCAACCTGGAGTCAAGAGGACCTGAGTTCAAAGCTGACCTCAGATACTTAAAAAAAAATTTTAAAACCCAAAAGAACAAAACAAAAAGAATGAGAAATCTTGGCCAAAACAATGGGACAAGTACAAATCAATCAAAGGCTAACATGTACTGATAGGTATATTATAACACCCATGAGCACTGTAAAAGTCTAAAATGGACCATCTTACTTCTTTCTTCATGGAAATTCTCTGTCTCTGTGTCTCTTTCTTTCTGTCTGTCTTTTAATATTCCTCTACTCCACTCTCTCAGCAGGATTTATTTATCTCTATTTTGACTCTGTCTCTATCTCTGATACTCTGTCTTTGATTCTTTTTAAAATAAATGTCACATTCTTTCCTTTCTAAATTTGTTTTATTCTGCCCTCCCAAAGTTCTTATTCTGTTCTACAAATGACCATTCTCCTCACAGCTAACAGTAATGTTCTTAAAGGTTAGGTGTGATCATTTCACTACCCTGGGTTCTAGACTAGAAGACAAACTCTTTAGCCTGATATTTAATGCCAGCTACTCTTTCACAAAATACTTTTCTAGACTAGTTTCACATTGCTCCTCTTCATGGAATCTAATTTCTAGTTAAACTGACTTATTTGTAATTTCCTAAACTGGGAATTTCATCTGCTACCTCATTTCTTTGTAGAAATGTTCTTTTATTTCCCTACAGATTTGATCCTCAGAAGCATGAATTTCCACCTTTGATTATGATTTAGAGGTAGGGATTCTTGATCACTAGACATGAGGTGAGGGTAGCCTAGAATACATTTTGAAAATTATGCAGTGAAGTATGATTTCATGAAGTTCCCTGATACACATACTCATTCATATACACAACATGCAAAAAACCTCAATATTTTAATATGATTATTCTGCTGATTCTGAATATTTGTCTTAGAGTACACAGAATCAGAGTTATGTCAATAGTGATTTTCAATTAACATAAGTAAGTTTTAGTATATTTCCAATCACCTAAACAGAAGATTAAAAAAGGAAGAGGAATGTTTAGGTAGAACTAACTATATATGGACAGTCTAAATACCACAGTGAGACCTTTGAAATATAGGAACATTCCCAACACCTTGTCAGCACACCTCAGTTTCCTTAATTTTAAAAGGGGATAATAATTGTATTTGCCTCAAAGTGTTTTAAGGAGGAAAAGATATAATATTTTTAAACATTTTCTGAATTTTTTTGGGGGGGGAGGGGTATGAGTCAATGGGAGCAAGTGACTTAATTGAGATCATACAGCTAGTACATGTCAACTGTCTGAGACCTGATTGGAACTAAGGTCCTTCTGTCTCCACCATCCATTGTACCACTTAACTGCCCCATAATCATTTTTTAAAAATAATGTAGAGCTATACATAAATACTAGCTATTATTATTGTATGTTATTTTCCTGAATGAAGGATTACACAGAATGAAAAGCTGTGGATATGTTATTTGCCATTGATAGATTAAATAATCACATTAATCATTGATCATATCATGATTCCATTAAAGCTTTTAAATATCACCTTAAGACCTTGTAAATACTACCCATCAATCGGGGAATAGATAAGCAAGTTATGGTACATGAATACTATCGAATATTATTGTACTATAACAATCCATAAATGGTCGGACTCTAGAGAAACATAGAATGAGTTACAGGATCTGATACTAAGTGAAGGGAGCAAAACCAAGAGAACAATGTACACATTAACAACAACATTGTGAGTTATCAAGGTTATCTCAACATTTCAGAGAACTAGGGCAACTCTATTAGACCAGCTATGGACAATGTTATCCCCATCCAGAGGAAGAAAAACAGAATAAACAAAAAAAAATCCTTTCAGAATATGATGAACACTTTATAAAAATTATCTCTTGTGTATCTCTTTCCCTTAATCCTAATTCCTCATACCAAAAATGACTAATTCGTTAACATGTTTATCAAAAATATGTATGTACAACGTTAACCTGACTGCTGCAGAGGAGAAAGGGGTGGGAAGGAAGAGTGGAAAGAAATTTTGCAACTTAAAAATATACATCTGCATATGGATGATGTTGAAAAAACTTTCATAAACATGTATTTGAAAAATAAAATATCAATTTAAAAAAAGACTTTGTAAGTACAGTGATCCTAAGTGCATGAATTTAGTATCTGCCACTTAAAAAAAATGGATGAAAAGTGAACCCTGAGCCAGTAAATTTCTATATTTATCAGAATGGAGTCCAAGAATTATTTATAGGCTATTAGATATAGAAAAGTTCAAGTTCTTCTGTGGTAAAAGAAGACAGCTACATATTACTTATTCCTTTCTACCACTTCGATCTGAATTTAAATATATTATTTTATTATAATTACATCAAATATAGCATTATGTTGTTTATGCATATATATGACATACAAATACATATTTATACATACATGGATTAAAGTTTTATTGAAGATTCATAAATATTTATATGAATTTAATAATTAATGATAAGAAACTTAATATGAAACTTTTTGTATTCTTAAACTGAAAACTATTTTCTTTTACAGTTAATAAGACTCAGTATTATTACACTTCAGTTAGTTGTAATCAGGCAAATGCAGTGTCTGGTAACATAACCTTAAGTGTAATGACTGAGAAGGTTTTCATGATTCTACCAATATAGACTGAGAGAAGTACTTCTAAATAGAGAATGTATTCACATGGACTTTTTCTTCCCCTTCCCAACAAAATAACTGGTACATTTTTAAAATTCCTACTCTTGTAAAACAACATAAAATTATAGTTAGAACAAAGGTAATAAGATATAACTAGAGCTTCAAAAGTATAAATGACCTTTTTTCATAATCAAATCATAATTGTTGCTTATTAAACATTTTCCTTTCTGCCTACTTTGCCACTTTATTTCTACCACCTCATAAGCTAACCTGAACATTTTTATACCTCCTTAACCTCTTTCTATTCTGGCTTTTTCCATTTCAGAGCAACATCATTTATTACTGCCTCATTCCTTCTGAGAATTAACTATTCCTTTATATGAGTTCACCTTGACCTTTTGTCAAGACCAGAAGTGTCAAATTCACAATCAGGTGTGACTAAGTCAATATGCCCTGGCAGGGATCTGTTTCTATTTGAGTTTGACACCCTTAATATATAATATTTGAATTTGACACCTTAATATATAATAAAGGAGAAGCAGTATGGTAGGTGGATAGAGAGGTGACCTTGAAGTCATGAGATTTCAGGTTGAGTCATTCCACTGGCACTTTTCTAATAGCTATGAAATCCTGGGTAAGTCTGGTGACTTTTCTAAGCAATTCTTTAAGACTATTAGTTGCAGACAAGGTGCTGACATACCTAGTTAGAGAGAGCTTTCTTACCAGAAGCTCCTTATATTAATGAAATCACAGGCCTTGTGAATGTTGAACAATCTAAAATAAAGATCTCCAGCATTGGTTAGATGATCTGTGAAGGACTTAAAGGAAGTCATGTTCCAATAGGACTCAGATAGAGTAGGCATCTCAGATCACTTTAAACAAGATTATGAATTCATCAAAATGTTGTCATTGCTCAGTTCAGGGGTATCTGTACTTGACTTTTGTCAAGTAAATGTTCAGGAAGATACACACACACACACACACACACACACACACACACACACAAACTTCAATTTTTTTGCATCATTTTTATGAAATGCTATTTGACTTGTTTGCAATTGTCTCTAAATTTTTGAATATTTACACTGGATTTCCTAGCTTAGTATCCCTAGATTCCCTTGTCTTATTACTGTTATGTAAGTGTTCAGGTTCCTTTATATATGGGATCAGGTTTGCAGAGTATTAAAACTACTTACTGTGATCCAATACATGAAAGATACTCCAGATATAAATTTATTTATTAATAATTAATCCAATCATTATGTTCTATCTGGGGAATCAGGAAAAATGAGGACTTTAATGGAAAACAAACAAGTGGAATGAGGATAAAAGGTAAGGAAGAGAGATTAAGCCTCCTATTTCTACTTCTACCATTAAAGGACTAGAGAAAACCTGAATAACACTCTATGAAAGGCCCTTTGTTGTTTTTCTCTACAGGAGTTAAATTCTGAACTGTCTACTCCAAAAAGCTAACAACAAATCCCAAAAGGTTTATAATCATAAGGGATTATAGAAAGACAGGATGATGGACAAAGAGGGATAATTCTAATTTAACCTCCAGGATAAAATCATTTAGTCATTTCCTTCTGCCCCTGAAGATTCATAATGGGGTTTGTCTGTTTCTGTGTGTGTGTGTGTGTGTGTGTGTGTGTGTGTGTGTGTGTGTGTGTGTGTGTGTCTGTGTCTGTGTCTGTGTGTGTGAAATTGAAGTAAATATTAAAGAATCAGTCTCAGTGTTGATAAGCTTATAAAATATTTTAATTACAAATAAGCCTATACTAACTGTCCTTCCATCTTATCTCATAAAAACTGAAGTAACTTGTATTTTCTTTTGGGTTGAAACTACTTTTTCTACCCTCTATTTCCCTTACTTATGCACAAAACAGTGAGTGTGTGTTTGTGTGTGTGTGTGTGTGTGTGTTTGTGTTTGTGGGTGCATGAATCTTCCTGCACATCTGAAAGATGTTCTTCCCTATGCTTTTCTCCTTTTTTTCTAGATTAAGAAAGATTTTGCCCATGATCTGAGAAGAGAATTGCAGTTCAGTTGAATCTCTTTGTGACCCCATTTGAAATTTTCTTGGCAAAGATACTAGAGTGGTTTGCTGTTTCCTTCTGTAGCATATTTTGCAGATGAGGAAACTAAGGCAAAAAAAGAGTAAATGACTTGCCCAGGGTAATCCATCCTAATGTCTGAGGTTGGAATTGAATTTGGGCTTTTGTCACTCTATTCATTGTGCTAGCTAACTCTCCCCTTGAGATGTGGTTCTCTCCCCTCTCCTCTCCTCTTTCTCTGTCTGTCTCTGTCTCTTTCTTTTCCCCCTGAGTTTACAAAGACTTTAAAAACTAGAACTGCTCCTTTGAGACTCTAGGAATCTTGAATATAGCTACAAACTATAAAACACCCAAGAAGATTACAAAATGATATTTGCAAAATTTGTCCTCTTAAACTAGAATCCGAGGTTTACTCCTGCACCTGCTTTGGATCTCTCTTATTCCTTTGCCTCCATTTCTGAGAGACTTAGGCCTCAGTGGTGACTTGAACTACTTCTCATGCCTATACACATAAACATGTAGAGATAGAGGGTGCAGAGAATGATCCCAGAGAACATGATCTCCCCAGTTCAATGGCCTTGCTTTGGATGCACTATTATGGGTTCAATAGCCTGATAATGTCTCCCCAGGCTCCCATATATGGAATACTTTAAATTCCTCCAGCAGCTTGCTGTTGAGATTTATGGCCACATTTCAAGTTTGCTTTTCATTGAAAGCCTAAAGGGAGCCCCATAGGTGAGGTTGGGAGCTTTTAGAGAAGAAGGAAGACTCAGGAAGGATGAGTTAAATGTTTGTTACAATACAAATAGGGCTAGAAACAAGTAGAACTTAATCCAAACTGGGGTCAACACTCTTTTTGGTTTCCCTTGACATATGCCTCTTTCTGGACCTTGAAGTGGCTTCATAAACCTGTTAAAGCACCTTGATTTATGGCCAGTGAAATCAGCTTCAAATATTACTCAAAACACTTGGACAAAATTTCTTTCCATCTCAAAGGACATAGAGGGATTTAAAAGATGACATTATGCCTAGGAAGATGGTAAAGGAAGCTAGAGGTTAGTAGGGGAGGACATGATATTTCACACTTTCATGTTGAGGTATTTATAACAAGAGAGTTAACAACATAGTATATGATTTACACAAATCTATTTGACTGAATTAAGTTTGTAAAGCTGAATTCGAAGAAGAGAACCATTGATTTAGTTTATTTATTGCCAAATAACCACATGAACCATTTACTTTTCAACCAATAGTTTTGATAAAATTTAAGTAAGATAGGTTGGGGAGGGGAGGGGGTTCCTTACCACTCTACCTACCCCTGTCCAAGTGTTTATCCTGAGCTAGGAATGATGAAGATTCAAAGTTTTGCCATTTTTCTCTGTTCTTAGTAAGTCTACACTAGAGTCAGAAGAAACTATCCTTATTCCCATTGCAAAATTGGAATATGACATTCTAATACTAAGATATGATCAATCAAAGAAATTTTTCCTAGTTATTTTCCCTCATATTCCAGAGCTGACTGATCCATTCCAAGAAAAATCCCTTCACCCATTCCTTCATACGGATACACACACACACACACACACACACACACACACACACACACACACAGACACACACAGACACACACAAACATAGGGTCAGACACGAAGAAAATCTATCTCAAGCTTCTGGTACAAGCTCTATGTTTAAAAGATATTCAGAGCAAATGTAAAACTTTCAATAAGAGTCAAAATCCAGTATCTTCTACTTTCTTGGCTCTTCTTAAAGGAAAGAATGAATTACTTTGTGACCAAAACCCTCTGAAGTCTAGATCATCTAACTGCCTGCTGTCAACCAAATGAAGACAGCCACCCCTAGGGTAAAAGAAAAGACAGATCTGTTTGTGGTTTTCAGGTTAAGCAATAGCTCAGATCCCTCAAGGCAGGAAATTTTAATCCTGGATTCTACAGCAGATTCTCTACATCCCTTTGGCATCTGTGTAATTAACCTTGTAATCTTAACTTTCTGAACAACCCTCTTTGTTGGGAAGATAAGATATATAAAATAAAAATTAAATGACAATACGAGATAGTAGCAGCAGAGACAGGGTATACTCAGAGTTCAAAGGAGGGAGGAGTTCAAATATAGAGAGATTTAAGGGACAAAGAAACGAAAATGCAAGTCTAAGGAAAACTTGTTATTTGTTAGTAGTAATATACAGAGAGCAAGCAAACACTGCCTAATATTTTTCATTGAAAGAAAGCTATTATGTCAGCAAGGCCTGGCTTCCAGTCTTGCCTTTGACATTGAGCTGCTCAATGACCCTGGGCAATTGTTCTAACTCTTCAGTAGACCCGATAACTCTGTAGGATGTTATACTTGACTATGGGCTAGGAGTCCTAATAAGGATAAAAAAGAGAGTGAAACAATAGTCAGAGTCTATGGTAGTAGACAAATTTACCTGTCTTAACTTTCTTTTAAAAGATGATCATGGGGCAAACTCTTTTGAAATATTGAAATGTAATCTTAACAGATGTCACAGAATAAGTGAACATGAGATATGCTTAATTAGTATTGACCCAAGGTAACATTAGAAAGTATGTGAAGTTCTTCTCATATCCTTCATTTATGAGATACCCCTTTTCTGTCCTTCCTCCCTCGCTGATTCTCATCCCTATTCCTTTTCCAAGAAGTTTTTAAAAAGCTAACCTTTTGAGAGTGCTTTAAATTTTACAGTGTTTTACAAATATTATTTCAGTTTATGTTCACAACAACTTTGGGAGACAATGAGGAAAAGAAGAAAAGCAGAGGTTAAATGATTTCTAAGATCACACAGCTAATAAGTATCTGAGGTTGGATTTGAACTGAGGTCTTCCTGACTCCAAATCTCATGCTTTGAGTCACCTATATACTTTAATCTTTCCTGAGCTATTTCTTTGAAGAAGAATTTCTCTCTTAAAGAACTACTTCTTTCAAGTTCTCAATCCAAAGCACTGAGATTTTAACTGAAAAGCAGAGGGATAAAAGCAATTGGGTATTGTCTCTCACATGTATGTGTTGTACTTGTCTCAGTTTTAACCTCTATAGTTCCATTTGGGTTTCATCTAAGGAAACTGAGACAAATATGATTAAATGAATTGCCCAGGGTCACACAGTTAATAGGTATCTGAAGTCAAATTTGAACTCAGAAAGATGAGTCTTGATTCAGGGCAGGCATTCTATCCTCTGTACTACCTAGCTGCCCCATGTATGTAATAACAGCTCCTTATAGTATTCTTTAAGTTTTCCAAAGCATTTTCTACACATTAGAATCTTACAATAGGTAATGCGAAATTTAATGGATTCATTTTAGAAGAGTAGAAAATTAAGATTAAGAGAAATTATGATTTGGTCAAGATAATGTAAATAGTACAAGGAGACTAATAACAGTCCCAATTTGAGACATTTTTCATTAATGTCTAGTTTTTTGTGACCCTTAATTAAGGTTTTCTTTGCAAATACATTGGAATGGTTTGTCATTTCCTTCTCCAGTTCATTTTACAGATGAAGAAACTGAGGTAAAGAGACACAGAGCTAGTAATTATTTGAGACTAGATTTGAATTTGCAAAGATGGACCTTCCTGCCTCTTCTGTGCTATATAGCTGCCCCTAGCACCTATTCTCATAGAATATTAAATTTCTGAATGGACTTTACAAAATGTATCAGTCATTATCTTTGTTTGACCCAGGCTTGAGGAGTGAAATAACTTGCCCAAGGCAATTCAGCAAGTTAGAAGCTCAATGATGATTAGGATTCAGGATCCTTGCTTCTCAATTCCAGGACTTTGTCCCACTCTGAAACTTTTGATATTTAAATAAAGTACAAAATGATAAAGATTTAGTATTTGATTTTTTTCTGAAGTATTCCTATTTTAATCACTGACTTCAGAAGCTAATAACTATTAAGGGTCAAAGTTATTAAGGGTATGCATCCAAATGTAGAAAGACATGTGTTTGGAAAGCAACTTCAGAACAAAAGGAGCCATGATCTACCCCTCAAATCTCTTAGTCACTGCTGTCCTGTATTGCATGAAGAGGCATTTTCCCCACACTGAGTGAGCTAGTATTCAGGTCAATTATCATTCATGTACTTTTCATATAAAAAGCACTGTGCTAGGATCTGGGGGGAAAATGAAAATCTTAAAGTCTCTGAACCTCAGGTTTTGTTAATATTAACAAGTTCAAGAAAAAGAAAAAAATGACTCTAAATTCCCTTGCTTAGAGTTCCAACCCTACAATTCTAAAGAGCTAATTCATTTCAAAGTTAACTCAGAGTTGAGAACTGTTCAACAAAATAGATTCAGAAAGATAAAAATATACCTATCTACACTAAATAATGAAATAAAATGAACGACAAGTGAAAATCACAAAGAACAAAATTAGATTTTTCTATTTAGTAAAGAGCAATACAAAACTTTATCACAAATATAAAGGTCAAAGATGTCAATAGGTAGGAGAAGTTGGGAAAATAACACTTTCTGAATTCTATTGAGTAATAATCTAGTAATGAAATGAGAGTTATTGAATATTTTAAGGACCCTCATGGAAGTCATCAGTAGGAAAAAAGGACAGAGAATTCAAAAATAAAGACCATGGCTTTGTAAATCACACAGTCTTAATTTAATTCAGTGTAGTTTATAGGAAACAAAACAAACAAAAAAATAAACTATGCCAGTGGACACTAGCAAAAGCCAAATAATTACAAGCTTGTTTTCCATAATGATACCTAAATAATATTTTGTGGAAAATATCAAAGCCCTTTTCTTCTCTCCTAGATGTAATAGATTAGCAATGTCTTCTCTTCAAAAATTAAAATCTAAGTTTATTTTTCTGGATTAACTACAAAGAAGAGCAATCACAATTTATAACAAATAAGGATTTCAACAGGATCTAAGATTAATCCATATGCATTTTTGGTGTATCTGCTTTGGATCTACTCTTTACTTCCCAACTGTGGAGGTGATACAGAAGAAAAAAAATGTAGTTCCATTTTAAAGTCATTCATGATCTATTTGGTAAGAGAGAAAGTACCCGAAAGAGATTTTTAGCATTTAGAACATGACCTTGAGCATCCAGTACAACCTTTGCACAACCTCTTTAATTTCTAGATGAGGAAACTGAAACCCAGAAAGATTAATCAACTTGACTAATGTTTTAAGTCTAAAAAAAGAACATAAATAGACTATTATCTGTAGTCTCCTCCTCTGTATATTATCATCAAAACTGTATATTATCATAACAAAAGAAGTAAGGCATATGGAGATTTGCCACTAAGTAAATATTTTAGAGGCATCTAAAGTAATTTATTTGGACCCTTTCTCTCTTAGCCTCTTTGCCTGCTCTAAGAATTTTTCATTTTTCTGTTTCAGCTCTCTGTATCTGCATTTTGCCTTACTTTTTCATTTTTTTGTTATCTGTGTTTCAATATAATTTGTTTCCTTTGAAAACTTTTGCATTTTTTTCTTGGTTCACTTAACATCAGCATTTCAATTATTTGTCCAGTCTTCACAATACTACTAAGGGGATGATGATGTAAATATACATGTATGCTTATATCTGTACTTACATACAAATAAACACATATGTATATACTTATATATTTTATTCATATACACAAGCACATATGGAAGAATTCAAATTCAAGTTTTTGAAAGGTGCATCAAATCCAATTCTTTTGCTACTATACCAGTCCACTTCATAGCCTATCCCATTTCTGAAAGATCACAGATTTCAAATAGGTAAAGTCTCATTTAAAAAAAAATGAAAAAAAAGAGTTCCAAAAAAGTATTTCTTCTTGGCTCTACTGTGTACTTTGACTGCAAATGTACAAACAATTGTGTTAATAATGAAGATATTTTTCAAAAAAGTTTTTCCCAAGGAAAAGTATAATATCTCTGAAGGCAATTACATATTCTATAGGGGTAATCTGTCTTTGCAACTTGAGGGAGAGAAAAATGTACTTTGTGACCCCTAAACAGTGCCTAGCACCCTGGCAGCTTTTTGTCTGGCTTTGAGAAAAGAACAAGGACTTACTTACAAGGGAACTTGTTTACTAAAGACAGATTATCATAAAACTTTAAGGGGAAAATCTTGTGAACCCACACATATTTGTGTGTCTATATACATGTATATAGAATGCATATATATCCTTTTTATTGTCTCATACATTCATCAATGCATTCACACATACAACAAATATTCTTCAATGCACTGCATAATTGCTATACTTCTTGAAATTTTGCCTGTAGGGACAAGATCTTCTTGTCCAAACAGCCTTTCTCTTAGACAGAGCATCCTCTGGGAGCAAACTGCCTAGTTTATACCAGGTGATTTCTGAAAGGGCTGGCTTTCTTCCCTTATGCTTGAATTACTATATTATATACTCCCCCAAGGTCAATCAGAAAAGGAGGGTTCACAGCTAGAAATGAAGTTGACATCTTGTTAATGAATTGCATTTTGATCATGTCATAGACTGCAAATGTCAATTGAATTAAATTGAGCATCCACTGGGTGCTATTCTTGTTCTTAAGTGAGCATAAGGAAGGAACAAGAGGATACAAGAGGAGAGGACATGGTTCCTTCCCCTAGTTCTGAGTATTGAATACAACCACGTGAAAGAATTATCAAACAATTTAGACAATATTTGAATAAGATAGCTAGGTGGAGTATTAAGTACTTATTCAAATTCTGCTTCCAGGGGCGGCTAGGTGGCACAGTGGATAAAGCACCGGCCCTGGAGTCAGGAGTAACTGGGTTCAAATCCAGCCTCAGACACTTAATAATTACCTAGCTTCGTGGCCTTGGGCAAGCCACTTAACCCCATTTGCCTTGCAAAAAAACCCCCAAACAAACAAATTCTGCTTCCAACATTTACTAATTGTAAGATTCTAGGAGATGTAACAGCTTCTACTTGCTTTGACTCTTTTCCATAGTGTGAATCATAATAATAACACCTACCTTCCGGGGGTTGTTGTCAGGATCAAAGACGGTATATAAAACACATATGGACATACATGCACATATGTATATACATAGGGTTTTGTGACCTTTAATCCTTTACATAAATGCTCTTGTTGTTGTTATTGTTATATGTTGAGCTATCAATTCAGTGATAAGAATATGGGGGCATCAATGAGTGAAAGAATACCCCACTATCCACAGAGGACTTTAATTTAAAGTAATATTTAGTTGAACATTAAGTTCTGAAATTCACAATTATTGTCATTGCATCAATTCCCTCATTCATATCTTCATAAGGAGGAAGAAGAAAGTAATCCATACAAATGTATCCCATAAAAATCTAGGTTTCCTTATATTCAGAGAATACAAGACAATATTTGACTAAAAGGAACTTCTATGGTTTTCCTCTTATGTCCTTATAGATATGCAATGAGAACAAAGAGAATAAATGGCAGTGTCCATCGTGCACAGGATCCACTTTATAAAGTTTTAATACAAATTTCATTACTCTGCAAGTCTATCAAGGTATTCATTAGAACATTTATAAAGACTTTGTGGAGGACTTAATAGCTAAAACAAGCTGTTGAAATTAGCCAATCATTCTATAATTGAACTCCCCATGAATCTTTTGCTTCAGTGAGGGAATATTTCCAGAGAATTCCCCCATGCAAGTTAGTTGCACAATCAAAACTACCAAAGAGAGTGAGTGATATACTTTGGCTTTTAGAAGCTCACATATCTAAATTTCTCAATTATTTAGAAGGTCACTGTGACCAAATTTTGCACAACTCTATAACCCTTAAATAGCATCTAAAAGAATAGGTGATCCCTAAGTATGTACTAATGATGAAGATCATAGTTCCTTTAGAGCAAGCACCATTTTCAATTTGTATTTGGTATCCATAGCATTTGACCCATAGTAGGAATTTTAAAACTGGTTCTTCAATTGGATAAATATGGAAAATTGCAGATAAATACAAAATAACAAGTACAAAAACTCGAACTTAAAGAGGATAATGGTAAACATGTATTGCTTCTAACTTTGTAAAACCCTCATTTTAACTTCACAACTACACTGTAAGAAAGTAATATAGTAATTCTTAAACCATTTTATAGATGAAGAAAAGTAATTTGCCTAGCAATTTAAAAGGTACAATTTGAAAAAAACAATTTATAACTCCTAATCCAATACTCTTAACAGTTAAATTATGCTGTTTTAAATAGCCTGGGAAATTCAAGGGGTGTGTGTGTTTGTGTGTGTGTTTGTGCATGTGTGTGTGTGCGTGTGTGTGTATGTGTGTGTGTGTGTATTTGGTTATTTATATATTTAAATTTATATATGACTTAGCAAAAAACAAAAACATTTCCAAGCTGAATTTATTTCTTGTGATCCACCATATAACTGAATTAATTCGATTAAAGTACAACTAATTAAGTTTTCAAACTAGTAGCTAAAAGAATAGTATTATCTTGGGATTACTTCTATAATTTTGAGGGGAAAAATAACAAAGACATGAATTGGTACTCCCCATGAAACTCCTTGTGAAAGCATGAAATGTGATACAAATAGGTTCTCCTTAGATATTAAAAAGGGGGTTTCATTCCAGAAATTACCCTGAATGACCTGGTTATAGATCTATATCACCCAGACCAAAATTCTTGATCTTTTGAATACTTTATTCAGATCATCATAGACTATTATCCATCAGAAAAGCAACTGAATCATGAAACAATTCAGGAAAGTACTCTGAAATACTGAAGTTTAAAATTAAAGTTGCCCTGGGAGATATGAAACTACAGCTTAATAATAGAGCTGGTGGTCATGGCTTGTCAGTTGTACTTTTAGCCATAAGGACAGACTTATCAAAACTTTTTTTTTTAAATTTAAGTATTATTGATGGTTTTTATAACATCTCTTTGAAGTTATAAACCTATTATACAAGTCCACCACCAGACCATTGCTTTGAACAACAACAAAATATAACCTGAATCAAAAAATACCTTTCATTCACTAAAATCTTCTGACCATTCAGCATATTTCTACTAAGTGAAGAGAAGAGAGTTAAGTACCATTATCTATTCTCCAGAATCATGATTAGTCATTATAATCAGAATTCTTTTTTCCTTTCAAAGTTTCTTGTTTCTGTTGCTATAACCTTTGTGCACATGTGTGTATGTATACACATGTATATATGTGTGTATTTTCCTGGTTGTTCTTACTTCATTATATATCACTTCATAAAAGCATTTTCAAATCTCCTTAAATTTTATATTCATAATTTTTTGCATAATGATATTCCATTACATTTATCTACTAGGAATTTGTTCACCAACTCTTCAACTGATGGGTTCCATTTTGCTGCAATTAGTTCTGCTACCATAAAAAGTCCTCTTATGACTATTATGATAACTATGGGACCATACTATTCATGACTTCATTGGGTTATTTTCAATTAATGTTTTCCTAGGTACAAAGGTTTAAAAACTGATTCTCTTTTAAATAATACTTCCATTCTTCCCCCTATAATGACTGGAATAATTCCCAGTTCATTTAATAGTATATCAGTATATCTAAATTCCCATAATTTCCAACCCTATCTCCAATTATAATTGGAGATAATATATCTCAAGTGAGAAATAGCTTCCCTATTATAACTGAAGAGTCTCATTTCTTAAAGTATACAGAGACTGTCAATTACACATCACTGGAAAGATCACCTTCACTAATCAAATCATGGATCTGTGATCTATTGAAATCCCTCCCTCTCACCAAAAGACAAAAGCCTTATTTACTTCTATTGTGGTTAAATAATTATGAAAATAATGATAATTCAATTTTAGACTTAGTAATTCCAAAATTTATCTATATGAAAACAAAAGGAGCTAACATTTATATAACAATGGGTATCAGACACTGTACCAGACATTTTACAATAAATTATTTCCTTTGAGTCTCACAAAAATCCTGGAAGTTAGGTACTATAAATATGTTCATTTAGAAGATGAAGAAATTGAGGTAAAGCAAAGTTAAGTGATTTACCTAGGGTTATAAATTATATGTCACACTTTATGGGAATTGGTGATGATGATACTTGGCCAAAAGAAATGAAGTGATGAAATAAAATTTATTCAGCTCATTGGCAATAGACCTTGCAATAGAATCAGAATTCCTAACACTTATTAAAGTGTCTAAGTCTCTATAGCATAGTGGCCACTTATTCTATTGAAAAATTCAATGTAAGCCTTAAAAATGGCCTTTCTTCCCATCTAAAACATTGGCATATCCACCTAAACAATATTTTGTTGATCATTGGTTTGATTTTTGCCTGAGTAGACTAACACATAAAGATGTGTTAGTCTGAGCTTCATTTTAGGGTGTAGAAATGTACAGGCTGTTGACAGTACTTATCCTAACTCTCCAATATAGAGACACTTGTATTTAGCTTCAAATTATTTAGAATAATTGAAAAATAGGAAGCTTCAAGATGTTGCATGCTTCCTACCCACTGTTGCATACCAAATGCGTATTTTAATCATGAACATCCTTTCACTTTTAGAACTTTGCTTTTTTCCTTCATCTTAGGCTATGGGAATCCACATCTCTTCTTCTACCCCTGTCACTCCACTTTATTCATCTCAAAACAAAAGTGATATGAAGCTCATTTTGTGCTGATTGCTTCAGGTTGCAAAAAGTACTGGATATAGTTCTACCCACGTGACTATGCCTATTTAACTTTTCTTTTCATCACCAAAACTGTAATGATCCTTCTGACTAATTTGATCATGATCCTACATCACAAATCAGGCATCCACCATCACCACCAGAGGATGTGGAATAGCCATATTTGAACAGACTTTATGTTTGGGACAACTAGAGAGGATTGGACTTGGAATAAGGAAAACCTGAGTTCAAGTCCTTGCCTCAAAAGTTACTTAATTATGTGCTCCTGGATAAGTCTTTTAAACTTAGTTTTTCCATCCAAAATTGGGTACTATAATAACAGAGTCTACCTTCCAGGATTATTGTGAGAAATAAATAAGAAAACATATTAAAAGCTTTGCATTTCTTTAACCATTATATAAATGTTATCTTTTATTATAATAGATGGATAGCATTAATCATTACTGTTTAGTGGCAGTAGTAGTATTGGTGGTGGTAGTAGTTATAGCTGGAATAGTCATAGCAGCTGTAGAAGTCTTTAGTAGTGGTAGTAGTAATAGTAGTAGTAGTAGTAGTAGTAACTGTAGTAGTAGTAATAGTAATTGTAGTAGTAGTAGTAGTAGAAGTAAAATTAGTAATAGTAGTAGTAGTAGTAGTTGTTGTTGCTGTTGTAGTAATAATGGTAGTAGTAGTAGTAGTAGTAGTAGTAGTAGTAGTAATAGTAATAGTAGTAATAGCTGTGATAGTAATTTCCAGTAATCTGCTCTCCAAAAAATTTGCAAGTTAAGAGGGAGAGAACATAATAGTAGAAAGAATGCTGAATTTAAAGTCAGTAATAGTGAGGTTTCTAATCTTCTCCATACATAACCATGGACAAATCATTTTCAACTTCACAAGCCGTCATTTTTCCTTTTACAAAATGAAGATGTTAGACTGGATGATGTTCCTATAAAAGGTTTTTCATGATCCCTTATGTTAATATTCTTTCTTCCTATGTTAATATTTTATATAGGTTTTTGTCAATTTTGTATTCTTTTTTTGTGCATTTTATATTCTTCTAGTTAAATGTCAGTGTCTTGTGGATCTGGACTGTTTCATCTATTGCTTAAAACATTGAGGCATATATGGGGGTGCTTATCAATGATTTTTGGATTGAATTAAATAACCCTGTTCACCTTTATATATATGATTTAGGTGTGTTAATTGAATAAACTGATAAAAAAGTAAACAAATATACAACAACAACAACAAAAATACCAGTGTGAATACAGTTCTGTTGTTTAAAGTAGTATTGTTGGGGGAATATAATTGTAATACAATGAAAAATTGTAATCTCTCTTTCATAGATGTCTTTGAAGGCAGTTTATGATCCCCAAATGAAAATTAGTCTCATTGTTTTATTATTCTCCTTGTTGCATTACCAACCATCCTCAGAGATATAAATTTATGAACTTGAACCTTTGAATTTCCTAGATCTTATCTTTGATGTTATTCTTCCAAATGCTTTCGTATTTTATATCTTTAAAAAAAAATGACTGTCAATCATGAATCCTATTTCTATATCTTAAGCATTATAACTTGGTGAAGATAATTCTTACATGCCTAAAAAAGCATCCAAATGATTCTGATGTTTCTGTGCATCAAGCATGAATTTATTTAGTACTATTTCTTTGGCCAATAAATATGGGACTTGGGAAATGATAAATTTGCATAAAAGTAAAACTCCTGTCTTTCTGTATTGGATTCTTTGGGTAAAAACTGAGATTCAACCAACAAATCAATATGTAAATCTTAGTGTTGTAATAAAAATCAATAATCTTTTCATTGGCTATAAGCTTGTTCTGGAAATGTTTGTGCCTCAATATATCACTGACTCTTTCGTTTTGAGTTCTCCAAATTGGGGGGTGGAATGTGGGAAGGAAATTTTCTCCTAATTGTGGGGGCTGGAAGGTGGGAAGGGGATTAGCCTCAGAAGAGGATGAGGAGGACCCTTTTCTCCTCCTCAGTGACCAATTGCTCATATTAGTCATTTTGTTGGGTACTAAATTGAAAAGTTAGCTCTCTCTAGTTCTGTCTTCCAGGCTCTAAGACCAAATCCATTGACTTGATACACTAAGATATCGGCATAAATAGTCTGTTCAGTGAAATTTGGATTGTGAAGATTTTCAATGGACCATACAGAGAGAATCAAATTAACTAGACAATGCATTTCCTATCAAAATTTATAGAATCTTTTGCCACCAAAAGTGATAAAATTTCTGAATAACCAAGAATGTATAGCAGAAAATGGATTAAAGTAATTAGGAGATGGATTGTTTATTGAGGAAGGAAGCAGGGAAACCAGCAGTGTGATTGGGGAATAAATGTTCTAGGGGAGAGATCGGAGGTGACTATTAAAAAAATTCACAGAACAGAAAAAAAGGGTTCTTTGGGGCATTCTCTGTGTAATGCAAGAACTGGCAAAGAAATTCCCTAGGCTGTTAGAGTAATAAACTCAACCTTACCTAGCGTCAGTCTTTGATCTATGTTGGTCCCATCTCATGGGGCAAGGGGACTGTCACATCTTTTATTTGGAACTCTTCTCCATTTTTTCTCTTTTGCCTCTAGACCCTTATTTACCAACAGAAGATGCCTCTATTGAAGCCTCAGCTGATGGAATGTGCTGGCCACACACATTCACACAGCCAGTCCAGCTGCCGGATAGGGGAACTCTGCTAATTGGAGAAGTCTGCTTGGGTCCCTTGTCACCATTTGGCAGACACAACAGTCTGGGCAGGAGCTTATTTCCAGAGTAAGGCATTCATTTATCTCCATGATAACAGGGTATGTGTAGAAAGAAGTAGCAAAGAAAGAGGAGGGTGAGCTGAGCTTTGGTTGTGGTGGGGACAGGTTTACTGCCCTGGAATCAAGGACATGCTGTGTATAGGGTCCTGACACTTTATCCCCCTCTCCCAAGTTTAATTAGTCACTAATTATAAACAGTTCCCTTTTATTATGGATGCATTTGGCCAGGGCTGTTATTTTTTTTTAACTTGTCCTCATCTCCACCAAGTTCCAAATGCTAACGTATCAATGTCAGAAACTGCAGTCAAGCACAACCTGTCCCCAAATCCCAGCCCCTTGAAACACGATGGCTCATTAATAACTTAAAAAGGATGATGACACCGATACTATTTATAGGGCCCTGCCAAGCAGGTCTGCCAGCGTTAAAGGAATTAACATGGAGAAATTGTCAACTGGAAAACATTAGTGTTTATCAACAGATCAATCAAACTTCAACTACTGTAAATTGTGCTTTTAGCTAAGTAAAATGTATCGACAATGACAGCTGCTCACCCACCTTTCCAGAGGAGCATGATGCCCTTGGGTTGAGGAGAACATCAGAGATGAAGCACCTCTTATACCTGTCCCCATCCTGACACACCTCAACATCCTTTGATAAACTTGCAAAATCTGCCACACCCATGTGCTAACATTTAGTGGCAAATCAGGAAAGAGTGGCAGGAATGTGAGATCATTGAAGGGTTAATTAACTTTGCCTGGGAATACAAAGTAATTTTTTTTTAATGTCAAGGAGATGTCTGGGTACCAAATATTTTCTTTATCTATACTTTAGGATAACTTAATTCTGTGATTTAAGACATCATTCTTGAATCTTGTATTGTTTTAAAGCAGTTGCTTGACTCTTGCTTCTTTGTGTACATAGAGGTAGTTCTATTTTCGTTTTGGGGCTACGTTTTCAATGATGAAGTGGCTTTAGAACCCTGAACAAAGCCAGAGCAGTCTGATTGGCTGTTGATGATGTCATCTCTGTGCCTCTAAAAGCACCAGGGGCTGACTGTTTTTCTGATTTTTTTTTTTAATGTGGAAATTCCATTTCAATGCAGGCCGTGTGTTTGGAGTTTCAAATCATAGAAACGCTTGTGTTATCACCCAGGGTATGCCGTAATCGCCCCAATGGGCATTATTTTGGCTGTCCTATTGTTTCTGTGTTGCATGGGAAAGGGTTTGTGCTGCAATGCACTGAATATTACCTTTCTGTAATTCCCTGTCACTCTAGCAGACCCTTTCATGAGGCTTCCTTTACAGAACATATACAATCAACTCCTGCCAAATTCTACTCCAAAACCAAATCTTCTCTTACTGTTCTTTCCTGGATATATATAAATAGAACTATATATATTGTTTCTACTATACCCACAAAAGAGGAAAGAGAAGTGGTTAAAAAACAAAAATAGAAAGAAGTGTGTTTATGAATTGGGAAGGAAGCAGCAGAGTTTGTGTCTTATACCCAGCTACTGAATGGAGTTGTCCCATACAACTGCCTCTGCTCAAAGGTTTTCAATATCAATTGTCACATTGTAACTATGCATTCAATGCAAAAGGAAAACAGGGACTTCAAGATCATGTTTTCTATGAAATAGTAAGTTAATTCATTTGTTTATCTGTCATCTTTGGATAATTGATTAAATTTTTAAGGATAGGGAACTAGAAGAGAGATGATAGAGTCAGAGAGACAGAAAGAGGAAAGACAGAAAGAAGGACTTGAGACATAGACACAGAAAGGCAGACACAGAAGCAGAGGTAGAGAAAGACAAAGAGAGAAACAGAGAGTCAGAGAGAGATTCAGGAAAATCCTTTAGTTTATTTTTTCATGCTTGAAATACTTTTCTTTTCTTAGTGTTAGGTCACAAAGGCACAAAAAGACTGCTTTCTGTTAATGTACAAGTGAATAGGAAGGAGAATATAATATAGGAGCTTGGAGAATTAAAGGAAAGAGGAAGTTATAAAAATACTGTTATGTTTCTACCAGAAGTAAAAGGGTAGAGTCAGTTCAAAGAAGTATGTATAAGGGATTTCTCAAAAGATTTTCGAGGAGAAAATTAAGCACAATGACATCCAGATGACATCATGCTATATTTATTAAACCATACTATATGAAAATAATTGCATCTAACACATCTAACAGAGAACCTAAAAAAGAAAGGGCTCTAGTTCTGTCACCAAAGAACTCACTAACTAGCTATAGAATCAAGACAGCATATATGCAAAGTTAACTAACAACAGTAACAAAAGGAGATTTAAATTACAGGCCAAGACATCAATTGAAGTGATGACATGTGGTAGGACACGATTAATTGGCGAATGCATTGTTCAGACAATTATTGCTTTAGGAGTTCAGAAGAGGGAGAGATTGTTTCAAATTTTTATAGTTAGGAAAAGCTTTCCACAAAGAAGTTATGCTTTTAACTAGCCCTCTAAGGATGGATGGGATGTGTATAAAGAAAAAGGATGAAAGAAATTTTGGGTAAGGAAATACTGAGCAACAATATAGAGGCAAGAAAGCACATGGTATTTTGGACAAAGTTCTTTCTTTCTCTCTTTCTTTCTTTCTTTCTTTCTTTCTTTCTTTCTTTCTTTCTTTCTTTCTTTCTTTTTTCTTGCTTCCTTCCTTCCTTTTTTTCTTTCTTTATTCACTTAAACAACAAATAAAGTAAAATAAACATCACTACATACAAAATAGAATGAGAAAAGAGGAATCTGCAAGAAACTGTGAACCAATTATGTGAAGCTAGTTTTTCCTTAAAAAAAAGATGATAGATTCAATATTTAGCTTTCAAAGATGAGGTCAGTTTGAATGGGGAGGAAGTTTGAGTAAGAGAGAAGCAGAAGAGGTAGGTAAAGGTAAATTGCTATAGGCCTTGAATGGTAGGATAAGAAATTTGTGTTTTATCATATACATAAAGACAAGTCATTTCGTTGACTTTCTCTTTTCTTCATGGAACTGTTTAATTCAGCATAATTCATAGACTAGCTTCCTATCTCTTATTTGCTCCATGCATTTTCTCAGTTTTTGAAATGGCTTTCTTCTTCCCTGATTTAATTCATGTTTTTAGTATTGTAAAAGTGGGGTGTCTACTGCCATCCTCAATTAAAGCCCAAATATCTGATCACATTAACAAATCAAAAGGATATACTAGGAGTGAACATGTCATTAATATATTTAAGAAGAATAATTTACCTTGATGATTGAATAAAAAGAGATGGCCCACAGAGAAAATATTCTGAATAGGCTAAAATAAATAAAAAAATAGATACACCTCTGGAACTATGTATAACTTAACAAGCTAATTTGAAATTTTGCAGACCAGTAGTAAATCTATAGTTTGATATTCAAATCCAATGATGAAGTAAGTATTCAAAAAGGAATAGTGTTTGGTAGGGGAAGAGGGAGTTGTAAAGACAGGAGAGATTCCCCACCTCCCACTTTACATTCCTCCCCTCCCCTCCCTTCCCCTGCCCTCCCCTGCCCTCCTCTCCTCCTCTTCCCTCCCCTCTCCTCTCCTCTCCTCATTAAATAATCATTAGTGAATTATGATTCAATGGTTTATTTCAAAAATCTCAGGTGTAGTGCTTTAAGGTTTAATGACATTTTCTCCCAAACGTTTCAAGAGCGACTATCATATCAGTGTAATCACCAAACATGTGCTGAAGCCTAGGCACAAAGATAACTCCTATTTGCTGGACCCAACATTCAGCATTTGACATGCAAAACCAAAAATGAATATATTTTTATTGGGATAAATTTTATATGCTAAGATATGTGTATACAAAATAGATATAAAGTACATTAAAAGTCATTTATAAGAAGGAGGCAGAAGAGTAACAGATGGTCAGGTCAGAAAGACCTTGTATAGGAAGCAGCACTTATGATGAATCCTGAGTGGATTTAGAGATTTTAATACAAGAGTTAGGAAGGGAGTGTATTCTAGATTTAGAGGTAAAACAAGGCAAAGGGACAGAGTTAGGATGTGGAATACTTTGTAAATAGAGGAAGAAGCAGGTAAATAGTAGATGCTATTCTATTGAGTAATCTATAAATATATGAATTGGTGAATGAAAATATGATTTAACCATGAGTACTTTTTCCTAGAGATATTGATTCCAAACCATCCAGGCCTTCTCCTCCTATGTACTTATTTTCTATATTCCTCTGTGTATCTTTGGAAGAAGGGTCATCCAACTTGAGTCTTTCTCTAATTCTTTTGCCATTACATCCATTTTAGCAGATTACTTAATTATTATAGCTACCTGCTATTCTCTTTATATTATTTTTTGCTTAATTTGTTGCCTATTTGCAACCTATTCGTATCTTCAATGTACTTCTTTATTTCCCTTGCAGTGCTCTAAAGCCTTAATTCTTCAGTGACTATAATATTTCATTACTCTGAGTGCATGTATATCACTTTGTTTTCTTCTAATTTTATATTATATTCAGGAATAGTCACGTTTTAGATTCCTAAGTAATTGGGGGGACATTTAGTACAACTTATATTGAAATGTAAATCCTCTCCACAACATACCTGATAAATAGATGGTCTAGAGTCTATTTTAAAGACTAGTGATGATGTAACCTGTATGCCTGACAATGTAACCCATTCTACCTTTGGACTGTTTAAATTATTAGAAAATATTTCCCTGCATCAGTGAAACTCCTAGAACTTTTATTCAGTCCTTCTAGTTTTGCTTTCTGTGTCTAATCAGAATAAATATAATCACTTTTTTGCATGACATTACTACTTAAGATTTTCAAATTCTTAAATATACCCTTTTTTCAGAAAAGTATTTACAGTTGCTGTTTTTGTAGTGTCTCCTAATTAACATCTGTAATTAAAATTTATATTCTTTAGCAAATGCTACAATAAAAAAAAGTTTGGCCTATCTCCATAGAAAAAAAGGCAGGAATAACAGATGCTTATCATCCATGTCATGATATAAAACTATATACCAAAACAATAGAGTATGAGTGCATATGCACATATATGAAGAAATATAATGTGTATACATACATACCCATACACAAATATTCTCCATGAATATTATGTCAATGTATAATGAGTTAGTCCTAAAATTAAAAAAACCAAATAATTTGAATTATTTTCAAGAAATTGTCAAGGATTGAAATGATGCCAAGATTCTTCTGCCAAAGGTCTATTTTTAAAACTAATCTTCTGTCAGTACTATAGTGCTAAAAGTGATAGAGCATTACATTCCTCAAAGAATTGAAATTAGGAATCACTTGAAGGCCATGTAGGGTGGACATTAGTAGGTCTAAATACATTTCCAGCAGGAAATTTGCCATCAAATAAAAGGCATGATCAAATAATTTTGCTTAAATTCTTCTGAAAATAAAGGATGTGATGAATAGCCTAAATCTTCCATCACAGTCCTCAAGATCTTAAAAGAACAGGGAGAATACTACAGTGCATTTGGGAGATCAACAGCAATGATCTTCTGGGAGAGCATGAGTGTCACAGAAATTGGACAGGCATGTATGTTTTGTGATCTGAAATATTGAAAGGAATAATTACCCATTGATAAGATCATAATTTCACTGGAGCAGTGGAGTATCATTTTTTTTCATTTAGCTATGAGGTTTGATATTGTGTAATATCCCAATGAATAACTGTCCTGGTGTGCTCCCTTATATTTCTTATTATCTTCAGAAAGAATCTACAGCAATATTCAATGTTATAGTCTCCCAGTACAAACCCAGCAAAAGATGGACTATCCAGAAACCAATACCACATTCCTAAACCATGATTGTACCTTCAAGAACTGTCCTGACATTATTTAATCATGACCTGTGAAGGCACTATGACTTAATTCTTCCTAATCATCATTTACCTATATATCCTGATTTAATTTGCAGTTTAAGAAAATAAGGCTCAGTTTTCTGAGTATTCCAAGTATCCATTTTTTTAAACTTCTATAATTAAGTTGCTTATTTTGATTTACTCACTTCTTACAGAGATTATAATTATACTTAAAAAATAAATAATTTATTTCATTAGTAAGATCTTAAATTGGGTAATTTAGATCTCTGATCCCTTTTAGTTATTTAAAGTAGGATAGACTATAGGATTGTTGAAAAGTATTATATTGAATATTGTGGATATTAAATCTACAATTCTTACTGAAAAATTCACTAAATATTTCAAGATTTAAATCTCATTTAAGGAAGTGACTGTACTTTATTCATTTTTAGATCCCTTATAATAGTTACCAGGAAAATTTGACATACTACGTCTTCAATAAATATTTGCTAAATAAATGGATGATGGCAGAGATCTCAGTTCTCAACTCATCTTAGATAAATCTTTGTTTACTTTTTTATAAATTCATTATTTGATATATGTGTGTATATGTGTGCATGTTTGTATTTATGTGTATAAATTTGGTAGGTCTGTTGTTGTTTCCAGTACAGATAGTGCTAGCTTGTTGTTCTTCCCTGAAAATTAAAGAGATGACTTTTAGAGTTCATTTAGAAAATGTCTCATTCTAAACCCCAAGTAAAATAATCCCTTTTCCTGAGGAAAAGGAAAGGAAAAGGTTGTTGAGGATGGGATTGAGGTGGAAACTCTTAAATTATTCAGCTTTTCAAATGGTATTGAGGAAAATCAACAAAAAAACATTCAACTCTACACTTCCACTTACTTGTTGTAAATTTGCCTGAATCTGTTGCAAACCAGAATATTCAGAATTTGAACAGTGAAAGACATCTTGTCATCTTTAGGATCCTACTTAAGCATTTCCAGGGTTTCAAATCTTGAGCCACCTACCTCTTACTATTCACTTTCTCCCACCCCAAAGCCATTCAGATATTTCAGAAAGTTGTTTGTCTTTCTTAGATCGTGGGATATTTATGAAAGTCATCGTATGTCTTCTCTTCTCACAACCCCCCTCCCCCATGAAGTGCCACCAAGTTCCTATTAAAAATTTTGCCAACAAGCAGGTTCTGAAAGCAATGCACATTGTCTGCATAAAAGCCTTCTTTTGACGGGAAAATGACTATTAATGAGAACATGTTCGTTTCTGGCATCAGACTTGAAGAGACATAGGTCATAAATCTCTTTGATCTTCTTGCAAAAAAGCTAGCATCAAGCAAAGAAGCAAGTTCATTCATTTAAAAAAATGCTTTTGATTGAAATGATTCCATTTAGTAACAAGTAATTTATCATGTTCCCCTATCCTCACCCTAACACAGTGATTTGATTTTTGGTCTTAACTTTCTCATAATAGCCAATTCTTTTCCTGGGGGTACCTTGAGAAATGATTTTAGGGTCCCTAGGTATAGTGGGGAGCAGTAATCACCAAAAAGAAAAGAGGTTGGGGTAGGATGGAATATACGAACAACAATAAAAGTTAATAAATTTTAAACCAGAAGCCTTTTCTTCCAGCAAGGGAAGTAAGCAACTGCCAGTTTTAGATGTGTCAACACTGCCACCTCTTGCTTTTTCACAGACAGTAATAGAAAATACTTGGAGAAAACAACAATGCAAACCATTCACCCCTCCTCTTTTCCTTTCTTCTTTCCATAATCCATGAGAATGAAAAGATACCATCTAAATGAAAAGTGCTGTATTCCTAAAATTTCCTTTCAAAAGAATTGTATTTTATTTTATTTTAAACAGATTGATTCTACTTATTTTTTCTTCAATTTCATTGCTTGATTCCCAGTATTTCACTAAATGTCTTAACACAAAAATCCTCGGTCAAGCAAGTCTCTTGCCAACAAACATTTCTTTGGGGGCTATAAAATAAGTGATGTTGGCAAAGAAATCAAACATCTTTCTTTCCTATAAGTTCTAATTCTATTTTAAACATGCTCCAAGGATGCATTTGTAGATTACTACCTTGCTTTCAAGGTGAAATTTGGAATCCTGTATCAATCATTCCAAGCAAACTCCATCACTGTCCAGGGTCCAGTACCCTTCCTCTGTCAGAAAAAGATGGAAATTAAAGGTCCATTTTACAAAGTCACAGAAGTTTTCTGAAAATATTTCACTATGTTGTGAAGTTGAGGAATCACTAGTCATAGATGCCTTGGATTATTTCTTACTTTTAGGCAAGAAAAATTTGCAAGAGTTTTTCTACCCTCTGCCCATTTAACCTAAATATGAAATTAATAAAAATGGAAACATTTAATCTCAGTGCTGAATCTTTTATTTTTGCAATACCTTCATTATCCTCACAACTGGATACTCATACCTGCTTACCCCCTCCCTGCCTCTAAATCAATCTAAATTTAAGTTTGAATCTCAATCTAATTTGATAGCATAGTGTATCATGGAGAGTCCATAAATAATTATTGTTTGATTGACTGGTTTGAGTGACTGGATTGAGTTACCATTCTAATTTACTTGAAAGGGAAAGAAAACATCAACAACAAAAATTTTTCTAAAATGTCTTTCAGCACCTTATCACCTGAGGTTATTCCTAGGAATGCTAGTGCTTGTGGAGTTGTGGTATTTAGTACACAAAGATCTAGTAGAGATAAATTGATGGAGATAGAGATGGAGAAGAGAGAAATATGACAAGACCATAGTGTCCCTGGTAGAACAAGTCTTATGTGACACCTTTGTCATTGTAAGGCTATCTGAATAAAAAAATGACCTTAATAGCAACCAACCCATACTTCAGTTATTCAGATATTCAAGAATCTCATTTTAAAATAGACCAACAACTTAAGGTGGGGGAAAAACCTTGAACTATTATCATTCATTAACATATTGTTGCTCTATTGATCAGTCATGACCAAATCTTCATAACTCCATAAACCAAAGTATGGTAGACTCTTCTATCTTCTACTATCCCCTAAAGTCTTTCCAAGCTCATGTTCATTACTTTTGTCCTCTGCTATTCCCTTCTTCTTTTGCTAATAAACTTTCCTGGTATCAGGGTCTTTTCTAATGAGTCCTGCCTTTTCATCATGTAGTCAAAGTATTTAAGCTTCAGCTTCAGCTTCATTAGACTTTCCAGTGAATAGTCTGAGTTCATTTCTTTAAATATTAACTGATTTGATCTTCTTGCTGCCCAAAGAACTTTTAAAAATCTTCTCCAACATCACAATTTGAATGGTTGATGCTATGATCCTCAGCTTTCTTCTCCAACTCACACAGTCATATATTGCTACTGAAAAAATAAAGAAACCACAAATAAATATAGTTTGACTATATAGACCTTTGTCATCAAGGCTATATCTCTGCTTTTTAGTATACTGTCCAGATTTAGCATAGTTTACCTTCCAAAAAGCAAGTGTTTTTAATTTCATGTCTGCAATCACCTTGAACTTTAACAGCAGGAGAATAACATCTTACACTTTTCCATCACTTCTTCCTCTATTTGCTAGGAAGTCATGGGACCAATCATCTAGATTTCTTTTCTGTTCTTTTGGCATTAAACTTTAAGCCATTTTTTTTCAATTTCTTTTCACCCTCATCAAGAGGGTATTATTTTAAATTAAAGAGAGTAATTCTTCTTCACTTTCTGCCATCAGTCTTATCATCTTCAAAAGCAAGATTATTGATATTTCTCAAAGAAATCTTAATTCTTTTGACTCATCTATCCTGGCATTTCACATGATGTACTCTGCAAGTAAGATAATAAGTAAGGTAAAAAGATACAACCTTGTCCCACTCCTTTTTCAAACTTAAACCAAACAATCGTTTCATGTTGTGTTTTTTTTTGTTGTTGTTATTTTTTTTTTTAGTTTTTGCAAGGTAATGGGGTTAAGTGGCTTGCCCACAGCCATACAGCTAGGTAATTATTAAGTGTCTGAGGTCAGATTTGAACTTAGGTACTCCTGACTCCAGGGCCGGCACTCTATCCACTGCGCCACCTAGCCGCCCCTCATGTTGTTTTAATTGTCGTTTAGTGGTCCACATACAAACCACTCAGGAGATAAGATGATCTGTTCCTCCCAACTCTTGAAGAACTTGTCACATTTTATTGTAATCCATATAGTCAAAAACTTTAGGGTAGCCAATGAAGAAGTAGGTTTATTTTTCTGGAACTTCTTTGCTTTCTCCATTATCCAGTGAATGTTGGCAATTTAGTCTCTAATTCCTCTTTTTGAAGAGCAGGCTTTTCTTCAGGTAATTCTTGATTCACATATATTGCTGAAACTTAGTTTGCAGTATCAAAAAGCATAATTTTGTTGGGTGTTTGAAACGAGTGCAATTTTTCAGTAATCTGAATATTATTAGGCATTGCTCATTTTTTGTATTGGGGAGAAAATTGATCCTTTCCAATTCAATAATCACTAGTCAGTTTTTTATCACCTTATTAAATGCAGCACTTTAATATTATCATCTTTTAGGGTTATAAATAGATCAGTGAAAATTCTGTCACTTCTACTAATCTTACATTAAACAAAACTTCCTTTCCTCTTGACTTCATTCTTCATGATGGCTAACTCTAGATTAACAATTATACCATCCTGGTTATAGAGTGATGTTAATAATCATTTTCTATAGTTATTCTGTGAGTTCTTGCCACCTCCTTTTAATGTCTTATTTAGTTCTGTTAATATTTTTACCATTTTTGACTTTAATCATGTCCATTTTTGCATGAAATGCTCATTTTATATCACTAATTTTCTTGAGGAGACCTCTTGTCTTTCCCATTCTAATTCTTTTTCTATTAATCTTTGCCTCACTCATTTAAGAAAACCTTTTTTTTATTTTTCCTTGTCTATTCTCTGGAATATTGCATTCAATTGGGAATGTATTTTTTCTTTTCACTTATTCTTTCACTTTAGTCATTTCAACTGTCATTTCACTTCAGTCATTCAACTCTTTTTGATATCTTTTGGGTTTTTCTTGAGAAGGATTCTGGAGTAGTTTACCATTTCCTTCTCTATTTCATTTTACACATGGGGAACTGAGACAAACAGAATTAAGTGACTTGACCAGGATCACACAACTAATAAGTGTCTCAGACACTTGTACTTTCTAAACACTTGTTCATCAATGAAGTAGAGAGTAAGTCATGGTCCTGAGGGAATGAGGCATAACACTAAGTTATCTCAGAAAAGGAAGTGAAGATTGAAAGATCTTAAAAGGGGGGGACTATGGTTCTCTGAGTGGTGTGCTTTGGTGGTTCTAGGTGGAAGATCTAGGGCTAGAAGTTGGGGGTTCAATCAGGAAAGCAAGACTAATTTTTCTTTTTTTGAGATCATTCTTCAAACAAACCTGAATCACTCAGAAATCATAATAGTCTATTGACATTATTCCTGGTTGCCTGAGTACAAAAGGAGCTTGCCTCACCATTATGAGAAATTCAGGCAAGGGAGTATCTTTCTCCTGCTATTAAAGTTGCCTAAAGTTAACTATTGTGCAACTTATGATCATATTATTATAGTGGGATTGAATTAAGACACACCTAGCCCAGAATGCTATCCCTCTTTTTAGTCAAAACTTGTTTTCAAGATATCAGTGTGACATTGTGTGAATTTTGCCTGATGCCTTAATTCTGCCAAGGGAATTTTCTTTTTAAGCCTTCTCATGATAATGAGAGGTCATGTCCCCATTTAGGTGGATTTCAGACACTAAGTGACTAGGCTTGGGGGAGTGTTAGTGGTATGTTTCAAGGATGAAGACTTCTTGGAAATTCATATTACACCAGGAAGCTGTTTATTCACTTACTCATATCCAGCTGTGCTCTCTCTGGGAGAAAGAGAGAGACTGTACTTAGTTCATAGCTTTGTCAAGATATGAGCCTAGCTATCTGGCTTTCCAGAATTCCACTGGAATTTGAACTGTTTGTCACAATGTTCCCACCTCACTGAGTTCTTTCCCGTGGAAGCACAGCCTTAGGTAGCAAGAGTCATATTTTCCAATGTTTCTTCACTTTTCCTTTTTTTTTTTTGTTATAGTCAAGGAATTAAAACTTTTCTTCCATCCTGGTCAAAGAGAACCCTTTCAGAAAGCAAAGGAATGACCAATAGAAATAAATCAAGACTATGCCTTCACAACAGAGCAGTGGAAAGAGTCAGAGACTTAGGTTATAATCATATCTATCTCTTCTTTTTAGCTGTGACCTCAGACAAGTTATCCCATAATCTCTGATAATAGAATAATCATAGTCAAGAGTTGGCAGGTATTCTAAAGATTTTCTTGGCTAGGGGTTCATATTTTTTCTTTTTTTTAATATCATGAACCCCTTTGACAGTCTGTTGAAGCTGATACATCTCTTCTTTACAATAAGGTTAGTTGCCTATATTTATAATTGAAGAATATGTTTAATTGCATTGTTAGGAAAAATAAGTGTGATTTTTTTTTCCCCTGATCCTAGTTCACAGAACTCTTGAAATCTATTCACAGACCTCTCAGCTGACGCCAGATTAAGAACCCCTGATAAAGTCTGTAAGAGGAGGAAAACAAGGAATAGAGAATTTATATAATTCTCCCAAGGCCACAGAGGTAGGAAATCATCAACCTTTTTCAGCCTCAATAACTTCAGCTGTATTATGGGAACAATATACCTGTTCCAGCATATCGTGTTGTAACAGGTATTGAAAGAAATAATTTATGTGAAAGGGTTTTACTCACAAGTAGCTATTATCTTTAGGTTGAATCTTGAAGAGGGCCTACCATGTCTTCACAATTCAATTTCATGTCTGGCCTAGCATTTTTTCCTAACTCTGTCCATTCTGTTAGATTCTGAAGTTTTCACAAGAAATGTGCTCTGTTGTTTTCTTGAAGGTTTTGGTATATTCCAAAATAGTGGGTCATGAAATGTTATTTTCTAGCAGTAGAACTTATGCCCAACAGAAGTGAAATTGTGTCACAGAGATAAATTCACCTAAATGACTAGGTACTTAAAGAGAACCTATTTTAAAAAGTGAGGATTTTAATTTGTCACCAAGCAATTTTTCAGAGCCCAATAAACTAGAATTTTTAAATCTGTCATCAAAACTTTTACATATAGCTCTCCTTAATTTGGGTTTACAATAGTATTCAAAAGTGAATGTTTTCACCTTTGTGCCCATTTCAGCGACTAAGATGCTTCAGCAACAATATGTGTATACATGTGAGTATATATATATATATATATATATATATATATATATATATACATATATATATTTATATATAAACACATTATTTATATGTATATGCATATTTGCATATTTGTGTATATATGATTGCAGGGGAAAGTTCTAGAAATTCAATGTTACAGGAGCCCTTTAGACAAGATTTGGGTTAAAAATTCAGGCTTCTGTGTTTTCTTCAGCTTTTTCTATAATCAAGACAAGTGGAAAGTGAATATTGACCACATTTCCTAATTTATGTCTCTGAGATCTAACTAACATAGGCAACCCAAATTAATAGGTGAAAACTTCCCTTAATGAAACTTCCTTCCAAGATGAAAGATTATTTACCTTACTTCAATGACAATTCTGGTGGTTGATACATAATCATAGAATCTTTGAACCAAAGGGGATATTGCAGGCCACAGAATTATAAATTTATAGTTAACATAGCCCTTCTGTCATCTCTTCTGACCCAGAAAAATCAAGATGATACAGCTATTTAATGACATGACTGGGTTTTGATCTTACTTCCTCCAACACCAAACTTAGGAGTCTTTCCCCTCTGGCACCCTATACCTACTTTTACTCCCTCATAATAATAATGAAGAGTACAAGTTCTAGGAAGGTGAAGACATTCCCATTAATGACCCAGGTATTCAGTAATTAGACTCCAAGATCTCCCAACTACCAATCAATTGTTCTTTCCATTTTAGCAAAGTAATAGTATCTCCTGAGTGGACACTTAGACTAGAAAAGAAAGTATAAGCCAGGGTTCTTGCACTTGAAAACCATGTATTTTCAGTTAGTTGGGAAGATAAATTTATACATCAGAAATTAAATGTTCATTCAAATCACAGTATCATAGAATTAGAAACAAAAGGGATCTTAGAGAGGACAAAATCAAATAGCTAGCAAGATGCATTTCTTTCAATGTATGTTTTCCTGGTTCTGAGTTCAGTGCAGTATAACAATCTACCTCTGTGATATGGGATAAAGATATTATATGAGAAATTTATAGGTAAATAAAGGAGGAAGAGAACAGGTGATACACTCTCCACTGAGGTGGTAGAATTTAATTTGAGGTTTTAAGGAATAAAATACATGCAGATGGAGAGATGATAGATGATTCTTCCAGGTAAGGGCAAAGAATGAGAAAATGTTAGAAAGGAGCAAGATATGATCGGGGAATACTAGGGACACTAACTTGGACTGGTTTTATAGAGAGCATGAATTACCAGATAGAGAAGTTTGACCTTTGTCCTGTAGCAGTAGTTTTTGATCAGGGAAAAAATATAATGAAAGTCATGTGTTAATCTAGACAAAATATACAAGGTGGAGTGTATAAAAAGAGACTAGATGGCAGCAAGACTAATAAGGAATCTAGTATAAAAGCACCAAGGTTGAGTTTATGAAGGCATAAACTAAGGTGACACTCAAGAGTGGAAAACTCCTGGAGGGCAGGATCTGTATTCTTTTAATCTTCATATTTCATCCAGTGTCATCCTCAGTATCTTACATGAACCCTATCAAATTAGCAACACTGTTAACAATATTATATAAAGGTGATCACTCTGTTTCAATATGTGACCCCTATTCTTTATCTTGGTTGTCAGTATATCTTTACTTCTTCCCTGCAGAGGGAGAAGAGTTTTAGAAAATGGCCCAGCCAAAGGCAACAAAGGAGGAAATGAAAAATAGGAAAAGAGTAGATGTAGAGACCCCAGAATCAGCCTGGTTTCTGAGCAAATGTAATCAACAGAAAACAGATGCATAGTCCCACTGTGTCTAAATCCCCACAAGGTCTGATGACAGTATTTGTCCATCCTTTATCCATCACCTCCAATGCCTGGGCAGGTGCGCCTGGAGGTGTTTGTGAGCCAGACCTGGGTGTCAGTCATGTCAAAGTGACCCCAGGTCACTCGTCAAGCTTTTCTTCAATTTGTTTCACATTTTAGAATCCCACCTGTTATTTGGTCCCTAGGAAGGATGCATTTATGAGGTTTTTTTTTTGTCAGAGAGAGAGAGAGAGAGAGAGAGAGAGAGAGAGAGAGCACAAGAGCTGGCTGCCTCTGGGACATTTCAGGAGCCAAGCTCTGAACTCAGGCACAACCACATTAGCACTAGCATCTGGGTCCCTGAGCCCTAATGAACTTTCACGTTTGGCTCGGGCTCAGCATTGGGTCTTGAGCCAGACTGCTGCCCAGCTGACGGCTGTTGCTCTGAAGCCAGTAATGGGAGAGGGGGGCAAATGCCTCACCTCTACTGGGAATTGGGGAAAATGGAGCACTTAGGACTTAGCACAATGTCATATGCACTGGGAAACACATGCGCACTGGTTAAGTATTTAGAGGGGAAATCACCCAGGAAAGAGTACAGGATTTGATCAGGTTTTCAAGGGAAGATTATCTCAAGGTGATTGGAATCTGCAAAAGTTCCTTGCATATAGTAATTGCTTCATTTGTTGTATTTATGACCTTAGAACCTAGCATAGCATCTGACACACAGTAGGTACTCAATAAGTATTTGATTGAGTAATAAGGAAAAAAAATTTCTTTGGCTGTGGGGGATGAACTCTTGTGGCATCTTGGAAGTCAAAATGCATATTGATTAAGTAACATATTGCAGGATTTCTAGCTTGTTTGTTTTAACCTTGCTTCTGCCCTTAACTTTCCATGTGCTACTGAGCCCATTATGAGAGCAGAAGGGTCAGGGTGAGAGGTTAGTGAATGCATAGCCTTATAGATTCATTTGCATAAATAAATTTGAGTGGAGTATTAATTGGATACTTATCATTCCAATATTTTTATGCACCACATACTATATACTTGAATACAGTCCTAGATCCTGTCAGGGTGCAAAAGAATAAAAAAAAATCTATTCTTGGCCTTAATAAGTATGCAATCCAGTTCATTAGGAATTGGGAGAAAAGGGAGAGCAATCCAGTATCAAGTGTGATCAATACATCATGTGTCAGGTTTCAGCTGGACTTGGAAGGATGGCTAGGATTTGGGTCAGTGGAGTAACCAATTTCAGAAATATCATCCAAAAAACCTCCCAGTGTTGGATTCTCCTCTTTTCCTCCCCAATAATTAACTAAAATATTAGCAATGGTATTCCCTTTAGTTCAGAGACCAAAATTTGTGTTATCACTATCAAATTTATTTGCATGATAGAATAGGCATATGTCTAACTTAAAAGAATGGAGAAGTTTAGCTTGGAGATGAGAAAGCTTACTGAAAATTGATAACTTTTCAAATATTAGAAAGGATGTCATGTGGAAGAGAGATTGAACTTGTTTTGCTTGTCCTCAAGAGTCAAAGTAGGAGAAATAGGAATAAGTTAAATAAATAAAGAGTGAAGTCTTATTTAAGGGACTAAAACACCAAATATTTATAGGACTCCAAAGTGGAATGGGCTGCTGCATGCAAAATGTAGAATATTAAATACTGAGGAAATTGAGCTATTGGAACCATTGAACAAATATCTAAATTTTTTGTGTGTGAAGCAATGAGTTAAATTACTTGTCTAAGGTTATGCCACTAGTAAATATTAAGTGTCTGAAACTGAATTTGAACTCAGGTCCTCCTGACTCAAATGATAGTACTGGATAAGGAAAGAAGAGGACTTACATGAGAGATATTACAAAAGTGAAATCAATAGGCCTTGACAAAAGAATGAATATGAGGGATGAGAGATAGTGAAAGTTCCAGGATAAGGATAGTAAGGATGGGAGATATTGAAGAATCTATGTTGAAAGACTGAGAGAACAGTACTGCCTTCTACAACAATAATGTGGAAGAAAGTAGAAGGAAAGGGTTTAAAAGGGATTTGCTTATGTTTTCACATGAAACCTGGAAGAGTCTTTATTTTGATGATTTAAAAGAAAAGGTTTATGTTTGAGTACCAGTGTGAAGGACCTCCCATATATAAGTTCCTGTAACTCTGTCTCCAAATTTCTAGATTTGCTAGTGCTGATATCTATATCCCATCTTCAGAAGATGCAGAGAAAGTAAAAGAAAAATTTAAGTATAATAATTTAGCTTTTCCTTTTTGTCATATCTAGCATCCATCATAGTACTGTTACAAAATGAATAGCCAACTCTGAATAGAATGCATTCCAGGAAGTAAGAATAGTCAGGGAGGGGAAGAATAATTTTTCTTCTCTATTCCAAATTTGCCAAAACATTGTTGGAGGGATGTATACACCTTTGGCAACACCTTTGTAAGCTTGTAGAAAAAACAGAAAGGTATTAATAGATAACCTATAGAATACAATTAAAATATAAAGTAAAATTCATATTATGCTGAATAAAGTTTGATTAAAAGAAAATATTTTTTATCCTGTAAAAGGGTTTGGGGGATTAATTATTTTATGCATTTTTTAACATCAATCTCTTTATATTATTACTTCATCATCATATTTTAAATGGACTTCAGATCTAAAGTCTTAGGAAAGGTTGCTAATCTGTATATATATATATATATATATATATATATATTTATATTTTATGAACTACTGAACAAATTTCAAAATAATATTAGTAGTTAATGATAGTTTGGGGATGTAAATTAATCTTCTGTAGACTCTCTTAAACCAAATTCAGGACAACTCTACTAGCAGATAAGGTGAGGATATCTCCTATCCTGTTTTCATATGATCTGGTTCTCCTCAGCTATATCTGTATATTTTGAAAGTCATTTTCATTCTAAAGTAATTGTTTGGACATTATGAATATTTTGTATGATAACATTAACTTCTACATGGACCTTAAGATTATTTTAATCGATTTTGTGTCTAAGTGATTGTGCTTTAGTCTGTAATATTATTGCAATTCCAGTATTTTTTTTTGTGGGTGGAGGGAGAAGTAAGCTAGCTAAAATATTTTAATGTCTCTATTTATACTATAGGGATGCATAATCTGTTAGTTCATGAAATATAGTGCACTCTTGATTCAAACTTCTAGCTACTAGGTCATAGCTTGATGGTTACTGGGTAGATTACTTTGTAATTACATAGTCATAGAGTGTCATTTCTATGATTTTTCTGAATAATCTACATTAATCACTAAGTCAAGGTTCTCTATGGACAAACACATCCATAACGTCTAGTACCAATGACCTGGTCACGAATAGGACCATAATATCTTATATTTTCATAAATAAATCTATATTCTCAATCATTTTTGATACTTATTTGTTGACATTTATCATATGGTTTTCCATGAATGGTCTTTTGCTTCTATTCTTTAATCTTAATTATTTCAAAGAGCATATCATGTTCAAATAACATTTTGATATGACTGGAAAAATAGATGTATGTTAAGACAATGATAAAGTGCTTAAGTTCATTCACCATTTAATAAGAAGGATATTTAGTTCTAATTTATGAAATTAATAATGATAATGAAATAAATAATGGGAACACAGTTCTTTTAAGAAAGACCTAATTGAATTTAAAAAGAATCATAATTGGTTCAAAATCATCTGTTGAAAAAAGTCTCAAACTCATGCTTGTAATAATTGATAAATTCACATAAGTGTACTAATTTTAATTTTTGCTCACAATATAATACTTTTTTATTTCAAACTCATTTATACAGGTCTTTGAGCTGCTTGTCACATGCTCTAAATTGTCTATTAATAATCTTAAATTTTGATGAGTAACTGATCATCTTTCAATAGCCATCTCATAGTGATAACTAGTGGTTGGGGAACTTTCTAAATATATCATATTTCATTTTTCAATGGCAAAAAGTGAACATTAGGACTTGTATTGCATGTATATTAATCACTTTAAACATGTTCTTCCCATTAATTTTGACTTCAGGGTGCCATTATGTCTCTTAACAAAATTAATCACAACCTTTGCTTTAATATCTTTATGTTCCATTTTTCTTACCTGGAGGAAAACAAGGTATTTGTGGAACTGGTTTAACCTACTAATTCAACATTAACTCCAAATTATTCATTCTCTTCCTTCTTTGTGCATTAAGAATTATTTAAATATATCACATCCAAATTCTATTTTGATACGACAGGAAAATGGATGTGCATCAAAAGATGAATAAGATACTCTTGTTTTACTCGTCATATAATAAGGAGAACATCATTCTATTTAGATAAGATAAAAATGTAATTAAGATAGATAAAGCCATAATGAATTTAAAGCATCCTCTGAATAAAAAAAGCCACATTTGATATTGCTTGACCATAATGACATTTTGCAGGTGCTATTCTCCAAATGGAGAATAAGTTTCTTTTTAAAATACACATATTGAATATACCAATATTCATAATATTTTCAAAATATTCCATTTATTACCCACACTTACATAAGTCATACATATGGATGGAATAATCATCAAAGAAAGCACAAATGGTACAGTAATTTTAGCTTATTCATTCAATTATTAATATATCAATGATAAAATTTCTTTATATACCTGAGATCTAGTGGTGTACCTTTGATGATCCTCAATATTATCCTTTATTGTCTATCCTTTTAGATTTTTAAAAATGAGGAATGTTTTATATGAAATTCATGAATGCATTATCACTTGAAAATAAGGGTTTTTTTCCCAACTATTTTGTCAATACATGTAATTTTTTACACTTTCACTAACTGAAAATTTTATTTGTCCTCAGAGTCATGAACTTTTCCCTCTTCACATCTCAGTTGCTCCTCAATTTCACCTCCTATTTCCTCCAATATAGTCATCAGGATAAAGCTTATTGTTGTTACTCTGATAATTTTTTTTAGGTTTTTGCAAGGCAAATGGGGTTAAGTGGCTTGCCCAAGGCCACACAGCTAGGTAATTATTAAGTGTCTAAGACCGGATGTGAACCTAAGTACTCTTGACTCCAAGTCTGGTGCTTTATCCACTACGCCACCTAGCTGCCCCCTACTCTGATAATTTTATACTGATTAGGGAAACATTCTTGTTTGACCTGAAATTGTGGGTACTATTGACAAAAATGTCATATGTAACACCTTCCTATAAGTGAAGAGATCTATTTCCAATTTTGTTAACATGTAGTCTTGATACAGAATAAAATTTTTTGCATCTTTTTTTCCACTTCATAAGTACTTGTGGTTTTACCCAATTTACTGGTCATTGTCATCTGTCTACTCTGAAATATTTCCAACAAGTTGAATATTTTAATTTCTCATTTATTTCATTTATCTTCTTAAAGTACTAATAATTGTAGCTGCATCATTGACTCTTGCCATTCTCCACGTCAAATGTATTACCTTGGTGGGTACTATTATGGTCAATCCATAATATCATGAGACTATGTTTTTGGTTTCAGAGACCTTTTAATCTCACTGCTAAAGTGATAACTCACTCAGTTGGGTCTTCAGAGCCTAGTTGGCCATTACTGAAAGATTCATACCAAACCTTCATAGATGACATAATGTTTTAGAGTCTACATAGCACTTTCAGTGCATTTTTCCAGCAGGTATTTCCACATATTCTTGCTACTTCCACCCAAGCCAGCCAGGTTTCTGATGTGTTGGAATTTGAGATGGTTACTATCATTATTGTTTTCATTAAAAATAAGAAAGATGATGGTGGTTAAGGTTCAAAGAAGATAGAAGAAAAAAAGAAAATGAAGATTCCTGATTGATGGAAATGATTTATTAGCTGTACCATGTCAGAATAACTAGGGTGCTAGGTAAAAAATGTTGAAGCAATATTGTAGACAGGTTAGAACCTAAAATGGAAAACTAAAATGAAAAGATACCTATAAGAGAATCAATATGACCTCATTCTAGAAGGTAATAAGTATACAAAAAGAATAGTACAATTTCCTTAGACTCTCAGACTAGGACTGTTACCATTTTCTTTGTAGCTTAGAGGTTCTAACTTTAGAAAAACAAACAGTCCAACATCATATTATGTGAATAAACTTAAGGCACCCATGACCTTAAAGAAGTAGTAAATGACTCAAAAGACTGATATGAGAAATATTTGAATTAAGTTTATGCATAGATATCTAGGCATTCAAATAAAAGAATGATTTCCTTTTCTCACTGCTTTGATACAGCATCCCATCTACTCACATTTTCAATTTCCCCCTTTTATATAAGAAAATAGCCTAGAAAAATAATATATTCTGAAACAAAACTGAGTTCTTTTTCTACTAACTTTATACCTTATCTCTTTAATGGCTCTTGGTGGCAAATGATTTTTGCCATAAAAAGTCTTCTTTTCCAGATTTTACTATATTCAAGTAATTGATGATTTTATTTGTATTAACCAGGAATCAGTAACTGAGGGACAACTAAGTGGCACAGTGGATACAGCACCCCTCCTAGAGTCAGAAGGGCCTGATTTCAAATCTTACCTCAAACACTTAATAATTACCTAGCTGTGTGACCTTGAGCAAGTCACTTGACCCCATTGTCTTAAATAAATAAAATCTGAAAATAAAAAAAATCAAGTAGGGTATATTTTAGATAATCCTCATTGCTAGATTATCCTTCTCAAGGATGAGTAGGTGTTGAGTGTAATAACATAGCATTCAAGCTTTCCCTAGTTTTTCTAAGTTCACTTATATCATATTTGTTTTTACTTATAGAAAGGTCTAGTTTAGTTATTAGGGAAATAAATTTATCCCATCATGATATGTCTGTATCGACACAGGAAATAGATGAAGAGGATGCCAAAAGATTTGATGCAAAGAAGTATTCATCTACCTGCATATCATAATATAATTTATACTAATTAACGATGCTTGCTTAGAAAGTATCCCCCTTTAGTTTAAATATGATGATCTAAAGAAGTCTGCTCCAACTATTGGCAAAAGAATGGGATACTTACCCATCCTGGAATGCAGCTGGTTAAATGAAATATTAATTTTATCTTTCAAAACACAGATTGGAAATGTACCCAAGGCCCACAGGGAGGTATCAAAGAAGATACATTTTGGAAAAAGCCAAGCATTACCTTTTCCAGTCCCATTGCATTCTCTTTCCCCATTCCCATTCTAAACTCCCTTTTCTATTTTTTCCCCCTTTGGGATCATTTTTAGAAGATAAAGACAGATTTATCATTTTTAGCCAAAGCAAATGCTTTCTAAATAAGTTGGGGCAATGGCTGCCAGCACCAAGAACTCCCTTGTTCACAAGAAAAATTCTGCCAATGACTTTCATCCTCTTGGGCAAGTTTGCACTCTAACTGTAAAGGGAAGGAAAAAAGCCTCAGATCAAGTATGTGGCACCCAACAAGATAGACGAACCAGGAATATTTATGAAAACCAGATCCTTTCTCAAAAAAGAAATGTAGTTTCCTAGAGTGGTGTGAATTGGACATACTGTCTTGCAAATTTTCTCTCAATATTCCACCCATTACTAAAATCACTGCCCCAGTAGATGCTACCACACTGGGAATTTGATGGAAGTAGGAATAATGCTGAAAGAGGGAACTAAGCAGTTAACCACAAGATTCTTTGTAGTTAAGTTTTGTCATTTACAATGCCTTTCTTCAGAAAGATGCTTTTCCTTGCATCATCTTCAGTGCCATCAACAATTCTTCAATGCATTTTCTATTTTGGTTGGTACCTGCCAATTTTGAAGCTTACAACAGCCATTTCACGTGTGTTTGTGTGTGTGTGTGTGTGTGTGTGTGTGTGTGTGTGTGTGTATTTTCTTTTAAATCTGATTTCATCTGGTTAACCTTTCTCTCTTTGTTGTTTCGCTTTGAAGATACTCAGCAGAGTGATGAAGCTATGGATGGCTATAGTGAAGAACAAGGAATGGATTCACTGCATATCGTATTTAAACTTCAATGTGTATTGCAAAAGGGTGAGTAACATAGTTAGAAAATTACCTGAGAGTGAGACCAAATCTCTTGGGCTTCCATTTTTTTACACAATTTAACAGAAATTTTTACCAACTGATTTGAAGATACCTTTTAAAGTCTGCACCATGATTACTTGTTTTTCCTGCTTATCATGGATGAAGGATGCTACCATCATAGATTTAGAATTAGACAGAACTTTAGAGGCTATGAAAGTCAACTCCTCCATTTCATAGATAAGGGAATTGAAGGAAAGGCAGGTTATATATCTTTCATAGGGTTTCAAAGCTATTAGGTATCTAAGGAAAAATTTGAAATCAGTTCTTCTTCACCTTACTTCCAGTCAAGTATAGCATTTACTATATCCTGCTGCTTTTCAATATATGTTAAATCATCAAAGAAATTAACTCATCAAATTATTTGAGAATGCATTTAATATGTAACATTGTGCCAGATATCATGATGAACATAAATAAATGGAAAGAAAATTTCTGGCTTTGAAGAGCTTATAATTGAGGTGGGAGATAAGGTTTCTGCACATGTGTCCAAACACATATGAAGCTGCATTAAAAAAGTCCCTTTCCTTTGTGCTTTCCTGGCATAGCTTTTGAGGACTCAGCTTGCTTCCATGAGACCATAGAGGAGGATTATCAACTGTAATGATGCATCCTTCTCTGGGGCAGCAACAGCACAATGAAGCCCAGTCATCAGAGTGGAGAGATACAGGGGTCTTTATAGGCTGCTATAAATGTTTACTGACAGGACCTTTGTATTTGCTTTACAAATGAAAGAAATATTTATAACTCTGATGCCCAGAATTACCACTCCACACAGCCCTCCTGAGGACAATTGGTTTTTTACCACCTCTCTTTTTTATTTGGGAAAAAAATAAACTACCTTAGAATTTGGAGGCAAACACTGTCTAATATGTCAGACAGTCACTTCAGGAGGACTTTAGAGGAGATCAATCCACATCACAACATTGGAGCTTCAGAACAGGCATACTGGTTAAAGGAAAGACTCGTCCCTGCTTGGAATAATCGGAGAATGAATAACCAGGCTTATAAAAGGACCTTCTCTTCTACAAAAGGGGAGAGGGCATCACATGCTATTCTGATCCCTTGAGCCTTCTTCCAGTCCCCATTCCAAGGAGAAAACTCTCCCTTATCCAGTCCCCTGAAGGATGATCAGATATGAAAACTAGCAAAATCCTGGCTCTTTGGAGTTTTATAAAAATTATTACCCTACCTTTGTTTTTTATTGTTATTATCATCTATTTGTTACTATGAAACAGCAGCCCTGGAGCCCTAAACAATGCCCAGGCAGTACAAAGACTCTCTAAACACCCAGTGTTTCAAAGCACACTGTTGCATACACGTGAGTGTATGAGAAAAAGATAGTTTTAAAACCTTGTCTCTTTACAATAGGCTTTCTATAATGATTTAATGGTGGGTGTTGATGGTTACAGGCTGCCTTTCTCCCTTAATGGTATGAATAAAGCAATAGGGCATCTGTGATATGCGAATGTATAAATTTCACACCAACAAGGGTCGTTTGTGTTTCCCATTGCTCAGAAAGCACCATTTATATTTCTTAGATGTTTTATTTATTTGTCCAAGTGTTTCTTTTTTTTACTAGTTGGTGGTAGTTCTCCTTTCCCATCTTAGATCCTTGACTTTTGACCAGCTCTTTCCTACTAGAAAGAAGGATGAGAAGTGAGCAGTAATAATATTAATCATAATCATAATAATATGGCACCTCAGGTTTTGCCTTCATTTAATCTGAGTTTGAATTTACTGTGAATTCAGAAGCATTTTAACATCATTCTTCCCTTTATTTATAAATTAGTATTGAAAATTTAACTTCTTCCTGTGCTTCTCATACCTCATCTTCCTTTTTTCCTACTTGTAAATATCCAAAAGAGGCTCATTTACTTATTGCTATAGCATTTTAATAAAGCTTTAAGATAATGCACCTTAAAAAGGGGGGGGGATTAATCTAGAACATATCCTGGTTTCAGAAGAGAGGAAAAAGCTACTTATAGTGCCTTGTATCATGGGTGTGCATGAAATCAGGTATACCAACACATTTAGACATATCTGGACTGAGTCGTATAAATTCCTAAGTTTATTATTATTATTATTATTGTGTATCCTCTATAAATAGGGTACATTATAAAGGGAGAGGTGCAATGAGTATACGGTTGTGGTCTTGCTTATAATAAAGTAAATACATCTCATAAAATGAGCTTTGTCTTGGATTTAATAATGTCTTTCAATTTCTTTCATCAGATATGATCCATATTTATAGAAGTCTTAGCCACCCTTCAATTAGTTACGCTGCTCTGCCCCAAAGAACAGATGTTTGGGGTCAGGATTACCAGAAAACTAAGATATTCCTCACCTGGGACCAGCATCTTACCTCAATCCCTCTAGTTATGATATAGGTGTATCTTTGGGTTATATATATGTATATATATATATATATATATATATATATATATGTATATATATATACATATATATATATATACATATATATATATATATATATATATATATATGTGTATATGGACCAAGTCCTGGCATGTCCTACCAAGATGGAAGGAATTTGCACATAAGCATGTAGAGTGTTGGATGTCTGTTCTCTGAGGACCAGCTTAGTTAGATTTCAAGAGTCTCATCAACAGAAGGCTGGCCACCAGGTGAGGGGTTCTTCCAGCAGCAGCATCTGTTCAAGACCATTCACCAAGTGGTAATGGGGCTGAGTTGTGCATCAGTGAAGGGAGTGCCCATATCAGTGAAATCATGGATCCCTGAATTATTGCTTCGGGACTAATGCTATCACATGAACCTGATCTGAACTCTGTAATCCTTTTGGAACTCTTTCCCTCATTGTCCATTATTATTGCAGCTCATATCAGAACATCTGTCAAAGATTGCAGTGGGACACATTTGGCAGTCATTTCCCCCCTCGTTCATTTAATGTTATCCTTTAAGGGACAACCATAATTGAAGATGCAATATCACAAATGAAGATACTGAGCTAAATCTAAATGAAGAAACAAATGGAACTTGAGCAGGGTGAAAAAAGAGATAAATGCATTTGTATTATTCTAGATATTGGACCAATATAGAATTTCAGAGTTGGAAGGAAATTCATTGCTATCTGGTCCCATCTCCACATTTTACTGAGGCCTGCAGAAATTAAGTAATTTTTCTTAGGAGAGAGTTTTTCATTCTTTTTTTGCTTATGCAGGACATGATTTTCCATGGTACTGATTGCAGCTTACAGTATACTAACTTAAAGTTGGAGATTTATGATGAACAGATAACAAAGAATTTGTTGTTCTATATATAGACTACTATCATCTCAAGGGCTTGCTCCCATTCCTGGAATGTTCTCCCATGTTCTCCCATCTCACCTTAATCTTTTTGAATTTCAATCTCCTTTAAAGGTTTAGTTCACACAAACTTCCTGTACAAAGCCTCCCCATCCCAGAAGGTTTCCCTCTTTTAGAAATTTCTTTTAAAATTTTACTTTCTACAAATTTTGAGTTTACCCATGTTACTTTTAAAAACACAAAAGTAATGTAAGCTCTTTGAGGGCAAAGACAATTTTGTTTTTTCTCTTTTTGTCACTTGTATCTAGTATAGTGCCTAGCACTTGGTATATGCTAAATAAGTGACTGTTAAATCAAATATACCTTAATTTAATAAACAAAAGAGTTTTGTTAGATAGATTTCTAGGTTACCTGAGGAATGGCCTGTTTGTCACAATGTTTGAAAGGTTTATGAACATCCTCAATCACAGCAGCTTTGATCAGTCCAGTAGATCTATGATCATTGGGCGTCTGCCTACCAAATCATAAGAAGCAAAACTTTTCAGGACAACTTCCTTCTCTGATCTCTGGCAAATCCAGGTCAAAGTCAATTTCCTCTTCAATTCTAGGTGTTAGACATTCCAAGTCAAGCCTGAGGCTATCAGGTGACTGTGCAAAAAATAACAATCAGAAACAACAACCAACCAGCACTATAACATCACACCAGTGGTCTTCTAGGACAGTTCTCTTTATTTCCCAGTTATGTGTGTTGCTTTGTGTGTGTGTACATGTGCATGTGTGTGTGTTGGGGAAAGAAGAGTGCCCTTATTTTCAGCTCTTGATGACTTCATGGCTGCTCTTGAGGAGAGGAGTCAGACTGTCCCCTCCTTCCTACCCTCTGCTTTTCACACTGGCCCTGTGCTCAGTGGGCTACTTCAGAAGTGAAAAAAAAATCACTTCTGTGCAGGATAAACAAGGCACAAAAGGAAAGCAGCCCTAAGAAGCCTAGGCAGGAGAAAATAATGAATATGTTTCCAGATGACAGTTGTGATGATACCGAGTCAGCCGAATCGAAGCAGACAGTTCCAGATGGCAGAAGATGCCGAGGAGATGGCTTCAGTACCAGTAATGTCTGAAAGGAAAGAAAGGAGCCAGTCTAGACCAAGAGAAAGACCCTGGAGACAGGAGATGGGTAAACAATCTAGAAAGTAAAATATCCACTGGGAGAGAGAGACAGCCAGATAGATAGAGACAAAGAGAGAGGGAGAGAGAGAGAGAGAGAGAGAGAGAGAGAGAGAGAGAGAGAGAGAGAGAGAGAGACAGAGACAGAGAGAGAAAGAGAGAGAGAGAGACAGAGAGACAGAGAGAAAGAAAGGATGGAGAGAGAGAAAGGGAGGGAGAGAGACAGACACAGACAAAGAGACAGAGACAGACAAACAGAGAGACAGAGACAGAGAAAGATAGAGACAGTTCAAGCATTTCTGTAATAAGCTGAGGTAGCTTTATTTCTGAATCTTAAATACATGCCCTTTCAAAGCTTTGCTTTTCTCTCAACATTCATTATTTGTTTTTTTCTTCCTTTCTTTATCATTCTTTATCTCTCTCTCTGTCTCTGTCTCTCTCTGTCTCTAGCTTTAGCCCCTGTTTATTAAGTTGCTCTGTTTCATTTCATATCAGTACTATATAAATAAAGTCACTTTAGAAACCCTCTCCTCCATCATCTTGGGGGCATATATAATAAGCAGGGTTTGCACAACACACTGTTTCATATATTTTTTAACTACTAGTCATAAACCTACATTTAAATGTCACTATTAGCAAAGTCACAAATAAATCTGGCTACATCTACACCACACACACACACACACACACACACAGCAGATGGGACATCAGAAACCATTAGCACAAAAGGGGACCTACACTTTAAAAAGCAAATAATTGCTTTCCGTCCTGTGTCATGTTTTAATTAAAGATAGCAGTGTAATCTACAATATATCTGGAAATTATTAGAAACCTTTTCCAGAGGCAAAAAGGATCGATACCTCTTTGTCTCTGTGGCATAAAACATCTCTGGGTTACTTTGTTCCTACTTGCCACAGTAAACCCCAAGTTGAAAATAAACATAAAAGGAATGGGGGGAAGCCTTGGATTGGCATTTGGAAATAAACCTGGTTGTTTGTAGTGAAGCAATTGGCACTGGCAGAGACCTTAAAGACTTTCTTTCTCACATAACCTGCCTGTGACCTGAGGTCTATGGACCCTGGAAAGATAGTGGATAGATTTCAGGGGATCCATTAGCTATGATAGGAAAAAACAAACAAACCAAAAAAAACCTATCCATATTTGTTTTCACTAATCTGTAAATAAAATTTAGTACTAGCTTCAGTGATTTAGAAACAAATAAAAACCATACATTTTCCTTAAAAAAGATGTCTATGGAATTCACCAGACAGTCAGAGCTCTATCACATACTTACACACACTTGCACACACACACACACACACACAAGACACATATATGCACTCACATAGACATGCAAAGTCTAAGCTCCCTGATCTATTTTAATTCCTTTATTTTGCAGATGAAGAAACTGAGACCCAGACAGAGAGGAAATAACTCAAGTAAGGGAGTACTTTTAGCAATTGGCAGAGCCCAGGACCAAAACCTTTCTTTCCTCAGTTGCACTTCAGTGGTTCCACAGCCCCAAATTACATCTATGCATCAATAGCTTCTAAGCCATCTGTCTGGTGTCCTTTGCTCTGGGGAAGGAGATGAGCAAAGGAGGATTATTAGAGGGCTTCCTGTCTCTCATGTAGAAAAGGTAGAAGTGATGAAAGGGATTAAGAGCCATCCAGAGAATAGATAATGGCCTCTGCAAATGGGTATTGAGGATTCTATTCTCTTCAGTGTCAGCAACTCATACTGCCCTGAGAAAATCCTTTGTACTTACCGCCTCAGTTTTCTTAACTGTATAATGGGTTTAAGAAAGTGACTTCTTCATTTACTTATTCATTCAATCAATAATCATTTAATAACTGATTATCATTAGGAAAGTCCTAAATTAAGTGATTGGAGTGAAGGGAAGGGGAATAGGAGGAAACTAAAAATGATGATAATAATTCAAAACCAGTCCTTCAAAAACATGCCATCGTGGGGAGTTTTATGTACTCATTTAACTGATAGATAATAGACTATCAGTACACAAAATAAATATAAATAAAATACACTGGCAATTCTCAGGAGAGAGAGTACATGCCTCAGGTTGATACAGATAAAACAAGTTGTGAGAGAGCCCAAGATATGTGCTGCTTGCATAAATGCATAAACCACCAGTCTGGTAAATTCTTTGAATGTCTTTAGATAATGAAATATAATTCCCCTAGAAATCTCCCCACCTCCCCAGCCATATACCATACCCATATACCATATGGCAATATAGAAATGACAAAATGGAATGACCATCAAATTATTATCTATGTGATATTTCATTGATGAGTGTCTAAACTCATGAGACCAAGTGATTTTGAATCCATTCTCCTTGTAGTTATTTTGTTAAAACAGAAAACTACTAAAGCACATGGAATTAACCATTAAAGGATGTTAAGATGGTACTTAATATCTGTTTTACTATATACAATTTGGTAGTAATGCATCTGCTGCTTAAAATTCTCTCTTCAAAAAAAGAAATTTGGTATTTTAGAGGAGAAAACTCTTGGTTTTACTTTAATGCAGAGTCTGTGTGAGTGTGTGTGTGTGTGTGTGTGTGTGTGTGTGTGTGTGTGTGTGTGTGTACAGTTCATTGTCTCATGAAAATTGGGGTGGAAGGAAGAGAAGAGAAGGGAGGACTGTTTTATTTTCTCTTTTTGCAACAGCTCCATCTTTGGGTTTCCAAAAGGAACTATCTTTCTTACTCAGGTTTTATAAGAAGAAAAGCTGTAAATCTTCCCTCTGTTATGTTCCTTTGTTCAAGAGAATAGAAAAATAAACTCCATTACTCTATTATCAGGGAATAAAGAAAGAAATAAAAAGATAAGAAAAAGAAGAAATTAAGAAAGTGGAAAAGTAAAAGAAGGAAAAAGAGAGAAAGGAAGAAAGAAAGAATAAATAAGGGGTGAGAGAAATAAGGAGAAAGGAAGAATGAAAGAGAAAATGGAGAAAAAATAGAGAGAAAGAGAATGAAAGAAAGTAAGAAAGTATGAAAGAGGAGTAAAGAAAGAGGAGGGAAGAAAAAGAGATAAAGGAAGAGAAAAGAAGAGGAAGAAAGGAAGAAAGGAAGGAAGGAAAGAAAAGAAAGAAAGGAAGAATGAGAAAAATAAGGAGAAAGGAAGCATGAAAGAGAAAATGGAGAAAAAATAAAGGCTGAGAGAAAGAAAAAGAAAGAAAGAGGGAGGAAGAATGAAAGAGGAGAAAAAGAAAGAAGAGGGAAGAAAAACAGATACAGGAAGAGAAAAGAAAAGTGAAAGGAAAAAGGAAGGAAGGAAAGAAAGAAAGAAAAAAGAAAGAAAAAAGAAAGGAAGGAAGGAAAAAGAAAGAAAGAAAGAAAGAAAGAAAGAAAGAAAGAAAGAAAGAAAGAAAGGAAGGAAGGAAGGAAGGAAGGAAGGAAGGAAGGAAGGAAGGAAGGAAGGAAGGAAGGAAGGAAGGAAGGAAGGAAGGAAGGAAGAAGAAAAAGAAAAAATTAATTGTGTGGGTAGGGGTTGGGCAAAGGCTTCTCTTATGTGACACAACTAAGATCCAGGAACTCATTTAATTAGTCTTCCTCGGGTGGCTTCCCTGCCTGGATCGTAGCCCTCTGCAAGGCAAAGATTTACCCAGGGGTTTCACAGCTCCTGTCTCAGGCAGAGCTTGGCACTGACATTTTCCCTTTAATTTGTTGTTTGGAAACTACAGCACCATGTTAATGATTGTGGGGAGTTAGATGGGCAGATTTTTTTTTTTTGGCAAGTCATTTTAAAATCTTCTTTCTCTTTTCATGAGACCTAGATCAAAAGGTCTCATTCTGATATCAGGAGGAGACAACAGTTCAACAGTGGTGGATCATTTCCAGACAGATACAGACCTGCTCTCCAAATTCATGACCCTAGTGAGCTACCTAGGGATGGAGTAATGAGCTCAAAAAAATAAGAGGAAGTGCCTCTTTCAACTCAAATCCATTGTTGCAGTTGGAGCATGATCTCTACAGGCTAAAGGAGGCAAATATCCTGGGAATAGGCTATTTGTAGCCTAGTTTACAAGGTTCACTGGAACCTGGAAAAGCATGCAAAAGAATGCATTCTGAGAATAAATTTAGAGTGAAAAAAAATCACAAGGAAGGTATGACAAGAATCTGAGCCAAAGTGAAGATTAGTTTTATGCTGGAAAATTCCTTTACTATCCCTACAATGTCACTTCCCAATGGATAGGGATTGGATCTGTGATTTCACTGGGATAAGGAACTGCCCAAATAAAGTAACTACTTGTAGCCAAGATCAGTACTTTCTCTGCAATCAATTACTAAAGAGTTGCCTAGATATTTTAGAGATTAAGGTCAGAGGTGGGATTAGAACTCATGTCTTCCTGGTCTTGAAGACAGCTTTTTGAACTAAAGCATGACATTTTCGCTTTTAAAAATTCGCATTTATATTGTGCTTTAAGGATTATAAAATATTATCTCCAAGGGAGTCCTATGAGATGGTTAATACAGTTTTATTTTCCCATTTTATAGTTTAGGAAACTAATGCTCTGAAAAGACCAGTTATTTTTCTGTGTTACACAGGAGTATTACTGGTGTTTGAGTTCTGACACAAATCTTTGTCTTCTGAGTCCTGGGCCATCTCTTCCACTGGACCAAATAGAATTTTGAATAGAATATTGAACTTAGAGTTCAGACCCTACCTATGATAATAACTGATTATATAAATGGATAAATCATTTTTTTATCTTGGTTTCTCAGTTTCCTCATCTGTTAACTAGGAATAACAATAATTAATACATCTTTCATGAGATTGCTGCAGGACTCATATATAAAAGCTTTGTAAAACTTAAAGCAACATAAAAATGTCAGTTATTATAAAAATCATTGCCATTATTACAAAACTATCTCCTGTTTAAAAGTTTATGAGGTTTTAAGAGGAGAAAACAAAATAAAAGGTATGTAAATTAGAATGGTTAGGCTTTGGAGCTTCCTCAGCATATTCATAGACTATCACTCAAGGCTTTGTGCTACATCTTAAGACATTGAATTGAGTTCCCCTTCATTGTGATGGTCCTTACTGGTTTCTCTGATTCCAATCTGCCTCTTCCTCCTTCCACCTTTCATGCACACAACTTCTCAAATCTTCTTAGCAGACTATTTTTCATTACTCTTCTACTCAGAAAATTCTACTGTTCCCCCAAATGACTACCAGATAAATGTCAACCTCTTTGGATCGAATTATAAAATCTTCTAAACTTTAGCTACAACCTGCCTTTGCAATTTAATCCCTCACTACAGTTATACTACAGTCAAATTGATCTATTTACCAAATACCCATGCTGGCCTCTGGGGTAAGCACCATAAATGGCTAGAGTAGGTGATTCAGACAACACAAAGGACATTCTTATCCATGCTGGAGTCTGGGGTAAGTACCACAAATGGCCAAAGTAGGTGAATCAGACAGCACAAAGGACTTTCTTAAATAAACTTTCAAAAACTAAATTGAGTTGAACAGGAGGAGAAGTGGATACCAGAACGCAAGCCACAATGCTATCTGAAGGAGAGAGTTCATGCAGAGTACTGCTATTAAAGGAAGGAATAGAATAGATTCAGTCTGAGTGGAGAAGATGCATGCATACATGCTTATAATTTTAACTAATAATTCTTTCCAATTCATGGCTATATTAATATTCTAACTCCTTAAGGAGCACAAGTTCTATGGTGACCTCTAAGCTTTAACAATGTAGGTCGAAGTTCTTGTCACCCCAGAGAAAGACCTTGTTTCCTCAAGTTAAAGCCTTGGCAAACTTACCACATTTAAGATTCTGCTTTTTGCTATACTCTAAATGTGCCTCACTACCTTTGCTCCTACTATACCAACCCCTTCTCCATATGTTAATACAATATGTCTTTCAAGACCCAGTTCAAATCCAGTCATTTCTGTAATACAAAATTCAATGTTATGCTGTAAAATGCATAGGAGTTCAGGGGGCAGCTAGGTGGCGCAGTGGATAGAGCACCGGCCCTGGAGTCAGGAGTACCTGAGCTCAAATCCAACCTCAGACACTTTATAATTGCCTAGCTATGTGATCTTTGGTAAGCCACTTATTCCCACTGCCTTAAAAATAAAATAAAATAGAATGAAAATTTTTAAATGCATAGGAGTTCAGAGGAGAGAGTACAATGAAACCTGAAATAGTTGACAATCTGCTAACCTTGAAACAAGATAGACTTCTGCATGATTCACATCTCAGAAATATAGTGGTTCTGTAGCAATGAACAAATCTATGTACATAGCTGACTGTAACTTTCCTCATCTGTAAAATCCATCCATTCATTCATTCATTGACTGAGAATCCATCAATTGCTTATGTGCCAGACACTGTTCTAGGCACTGTGTTATGAAGACAAAATAAATAGATTCTCAAGAAACTTATTTTTCATTTGGGGTGAATAGGGAGACAGAATATTAAGTTTTATTTGTCTATCTAGTTATCCATCTATTTATCTATCATTCCATACTTCTATCAATCTATCTTTCTATATATATCTATCCACCTTTTCACTATCCATTTATCTATCTGTCTATCTATATACCTATCTATCTTTCTATGCACCTATCTATATGTCTAATCATCTATATATCTAAACAAATAAGAGACAACATAGTTTCGTGGGGAAAGAAGTAGCTGCTGAGGAGATTGGGGTGGATTCATGGTAGGAACTGGCACATTAACTGATCCTTGAAGTAATTCCAAGGATTCTTTGGAGTTGGCATATCTTCTAAGTATGGGAGATCATGGGAAATACAGATAGGAGATCAATTTAACTGGAATATAAAATTTTAAGGTCAGAGACAGTTTTTCTTTTGTATTTCTATTCCCATCACCTAACACAGTGCCTGGCACATAATAGGCACTTGAGAAATGCTTATTGATTTGATTTAATAAGTAATAAGGGGATAACAATTGTAGGATTCTTGGAAGAAATTATAAAATAATGTATCGATGCATTCTGCAAAGCATAAAATGCTATATAAAAGTGATTTCTTCCTCTTATTCCTGGTGATAGTTATAATGGTCATAATAGTAGAAGCAGAATCATAGTGGCAGTATTAGTAAAGGAGGAAGAATTGAGGGGCGTAGAGGACAAAGAGGTTAGGTTGAATTTAATAGAACAAAGTACACATTTGTGTTCTAAGTCATAAGAATGACTGAATTAAAGAAACAAATAGGTAAGATGAATTGATTCTTTATTTCACTAAAAGTATGTGTTGAGTGATCTAATTGAGGGTTTTAAAATTTAAGTAAAGAGGAGGAAAAAAAGAAATTTTCATTTATATCTTATGGCTTTGAATGTCTGACTCCTTATTCTTATATTTCCATTTTGGGAGAGAAAAGAAAAAAAAAAGGCTTGTACTGTTTCTCTGACTGCTGGAGTCCCCTTAAGTGCTAACTGCCTGTTGATGGGACACTTTAAATGTTTGAGAATAATAATTGTACCTGGCCTTTTGCCTTAACACCTTTAAAATGCATAGGGCTTTGTTTTTTAAAGGTGACTAAGACAGTTTAATATCACAAAAGGCTGAGTGAGTATCATTGGCAAACACATTTCAAGTCGGAGATGGGTTGGCCCCCTACTGTTCACATTATAAATTCATTTTGTGGGCCTCTAAAAGAGAAAAAAAAAATGTTTCTTGGCGATTTTTTTCCCCTTGAAGCTGTTTACTTCATGACTCCTTGGCAAATGTGTTTGTGTGTGTGTGTGTGTGTGTGTGTGTGTGTGTGTGTGTGTGTGTGTGTATCTTTATCCCCTCTGGTCTAAGGGTTGATATTGGTAAAAAAAATCTGGAAAAAGCTGTGTATGTCAGTGGTTGAAATTTTTTTTACAAAAATAATAATTTGGTTCATGCACCTATTATCACCTTATTTTTTTTTTGGCTATGATTGCATTTTGTATGCAACCAGATAAATTGACCACCTCCATTCACCTTACAAATCTCTCTTGGTATACACACAAACACACACACACACACACACACACACACACACACACACATAAACAATTTGGTGCCAGCTTCTTCATTTTGTCCTTGAAGAGGGAAACAAAGATCTATTTGCCCATGAAAGGATTGGGTTGCATTCAGAGGGGACCCTTACATCAGGTGATACAGAATGCTTTAGTTTCTAGTTGTGGATTGTAGAGGATTGGTTGAGTCACCAGAGGTCCTAAAGGGTCTTAGTTGAACAAGGAACTACTGAAGATCTTTCTAATTTTGACTGTGATTGTAAAATGATAGATATCTAGACTCTAAACTATGTGAGTCTGTGGTTATGCATGCTCTTCAGATCCTAGGAAACCAGCAAAACAAACTGCTACATATAACCTCCCTTGAGCAGTCTCCTGTAATTGTGTAAAATGTCTAAATTCTCAAAGAAAATTATTTTGGAGAATATTAATATTATTACTTTTAATCAGAATCATCTGTCAGCCAATAGCACCATCTGGGAAAAAGAGCAGCAACAACAATAAAATGCTTAAATTCTTTGTAAGGTGGGGAAGGAATGACAGTGGTAATAGAAGATTTTAAAATTCAGCAGTTTAGGCTGCAATAAACTGATCTGAAACAAAAAGCAAGGAGACAGAACCATTTTTTTGTTCAAAAAATACAGATAATCCAGAAACTGTAAAATTTAGCTATTAGACAGTTAATAGGCCTTCCGATTCATTCTAGTTCTGCATTCCCTGAAGAGGTTCACATTAAGAGTAGAAGATGTGACAAATATTAGAGCTGAGTTTGTAGAAGCAACCTCTAGGTCCTCATTTATAGTGTAGAGTTATGAAACAATGGCCTAAGTTTCTTCAGTTCCCTAACTGCTCTTAGTTTCTCTGTGAACTTGGGAAAATAACTAAGAGATCATGATGAGTCCATGGCCTATTCAGTGTCTACTCCTTCCTTTAATCTTCTAAAAAAGGGTAATTTGGAGGCAGTTAGCTGTATACAATGATGAGACCAAAATAATTCTTCTTGTTGTGGTTCTTGTCCTTTTCCTTGTCCTTGTGCTCATCCTTCTTCTCGATCTTGTGTTAGTTCTTCCTCTTGGTCATAATATTCCTGTGGATGTACATTATTCCAGAGAAACAGAATTGGACAGAAGTGTGGGCCCTACTGGTAGTGCCTCCTGGTCCAGTGCAACTAGTAAATTGCAAGCCTCAGAACATCAGCACAGCGGTACAACTAGATTGCACAACCCCAGTGCAGGGAGGGGAGGAAAGGCACTGTCACTGGGAGATTCCAGTGTACAGAAGATCAATGAGCCAGCTTTAGACCAGAAAACTTTGGACAGTACCCCAGTAACAGAATTCTACTTTAAAATAGCCAAAAATAAGTAAAAAATGGAGGAAAACTCAAATCATTATGGTGTTAAGGAATATCATAACACCATATTAGAAGAGGACATTGTTAAAAGACCTGCAATGAAGCCTCAAAGAGGTATATGAATTGTCCTCAAGTCCAAGAGTCTTCTTGGAAGAGTTCAAAAAGGACTTTAAAAATCAAGTAGAAGAATTGGAAAACAAATGAGGTAAGCAAGAGAGTACCAATAGCTAGGAAAAGGAGAGACTCACTGAAAAAAAAACATTTCCTTTTAAAATACAGTTGAGCAAATAGACAAAGAAAACAATGTCTTTAAAAATAGGATTGGTCAAATGAAAAAAGAGGTGCAAAAGCTAAATGAAGAAAAAATAATCTCTTGAAAATTAGAAATGGGCAAGTTGAAGTTAATGACTTTATAAGACATCAAGAATCAGTAAAGCAAAATTTTAAAAAATTTAAAAAAATATGGAAGAAAATGCAAAATACCTCATTGGGGGAAAAATGATCTAAAATGATTCAGAAGAGATCATTTAAGAATTACTGACTACATGAAAGCCATTTTTGAAAAAAGAAGCTGAACAACATCTTTCAAAAATCATCAAGGATGGAGAATATCATCTGTATCCAGAGAAGGAACTATAGAGTTTAAAAAAAGTCCAAAGCTTATTATCTTCAATTTTTGAAAGTTGTCTAACTCTGTTTTCTTTCTTCCTTTTGGATCTGTTACTTCTCTCACAACACATACAATTTTGATCTATGCATATCATGGATACAAATATAAAGACTGCCTTCTGATTGCCTTGTGTTGTTATAGAGGGGAGGGAAGGGAATGAGGAAAGGAGGAAAAAAGTTGTAAAACTCAAAACCTTGCAAAAAATAATTGTTAGAAATTACCAATGTAATTGGTATGTACTTGCATGTAATTGGAAAACAAAATACATAATAAAAAAAGTAATCATCAAGTAAAACTGCCCTAATGTCCTAGAATCAGAGCCATCAATCACCTCCTGAAAGGGGTGAAAATGAAAATGCCAAGCAATATTGTAGCCAAATTTGAAAATTATCAGCTCAAGGTGAAAACAATAAAGGCACACAGAAAGAAACAATCCAAATATCACAGGGCCACAGTCAGAATTACACAGGACTTGGCAGATTCAGTATTAAAGGGTTGTAGGGCCTGGAATAGGATATCCCAGAAAGCTTCTGTTACAAACAAAAATAATTTATCCTGCAAAAATTGAACATATTCTTTCTAGGAAAAAAAGATGGATAATCAAACTTTCCTGATGCAAATAAGAGCTGAACAAAAAATTCAGTTTTCAAATATAAGACACAAAATATGTATGCATAAAAAGGTAAACAGGGAATTTAAAAAATGCTATTCAATAAGTCTATACTGTTCTTATCCCTAAACTAGAAGATGATACATATAAATCTTGAGAACTGTATCTCTATTAGAAGGAGGATACTTGGACAGATGGTATGTGAATAAGTTGATTTTGGTATGTTAATATAAAAAATGAGGTTTGGAAAAAAAGGATTGTATTGGGTAAAGAGGAAAGAAGGAGGCAAAAAATATCATGTAACAAGTTTGCAAAAGACCTATTGCAGTAGAGAGAAAGAATGGAGGTGGTGAGAATTACTTGAATCTTATTTTCATTGGATTTGGCTCAAAGAAGGAATAAACATATGTACCCAGTTGGGTTCAAAAATCTATATTATCCTGCAGGGAATTAAAAGGGGAAAGGGGGAAAAAGGAAAGGAGGAGGTGATAGAATGGAGGACACAAGGGAAGGTAGAAGTAGGAGGGGAAATGGAGGATGAAAAGGGAGGGGGGAGTTGATTGAAGGAAAGGCAGATTGAGGTCTCTCTCAATTGTGGACAGAAATAAAACTGGTGAGGAAGGATAGGGTAAAAGAATAGAATGTAGGGGGAAAAAGTAGGATGTAGGATAATAAAAAGTTGGTGATCATAATCATGAATGTGATTGGAATGAATTCTCCCATAAAATGGAAACAGAAAACAGAGTGAATTAAAAACCAGAATCCCACATTATGTTGTTTACAATTAATACATTTGAAACAGAGATACATGCAGTGTAAAGGTAAAACTTTAGATCAGAATACATCATGCTTCAGCTAAAGCAAGAAAAAAATTCAGGGTTACCATTTCTGATCTTTGAAAAAGCTAAAGTAAAAATAGATTTCATTAAAAGAATAAGGAAGGGAACTATATATTCCAAAAAGGTAATACAGACATTGAAGTAATATCAATACTAAATATAGATGTATCAGCTGGCATAGCATCCAAATACTTAGAAGGGATGTTAAATGAATTACAGGAAGACATAGGAAAATAATACTAGTTAGGGGATTTAAACTTCCCTCTTTCAGAACTAGGACAAATCTACAAACAAAATAAATCAAAAGGAAATTAAGGAGGTGAATCAAAATTTAGAAAAGTTAGATATGATTGACCTCTGAATAAAACTGAATGGGAATAGAAAGGAATATATATATATATATATATATATAGATAGATATATATATATATATCTATCTATATATATATATATATATATATATATATATATATATATATATATTACCCAATGGTACAAGACGCCTACACAAACATGGACCATATATTAGATCAACTTTAAACATCTCAGCAGAAAACTCAGAAAGACAGAAATATTAAATGCATCCTTTTGAGATTATGACTCAATAAAAATTACATTACTATAGGGTCATGGAAAGATAAAAGAAAAATTAGTTAGAAACTAAATAATCTAATTTTTAAAGAATTAATGGATCAAATAACAAATCAAAATAATCGCTAATTTGATTCAACACAATAACAATACTGAGACAACATACCAAAATTAGTGGGATGCAACCAAACAGGAGAAAATTTATATCTCTAAATGGCTACATGAATATAATAGAGAAAGAGGAGGTCAATGAATTGAACTAAATTGAACTAAAAAAGTTAGAAAAAATAAAATCCCTAATTAAATATCAAAATAAAAATTTTGAAAAATCAAAAAGGATTAACAGCATTGAAAGTAATAAAATAATTGAACTAGTAAATAATACTAAAAGTTTATGAAAAATGATAGATAAGCTATTAATTAATTTGATTTCTAAAAAAGAAGAAAACTAAATTTCCAGTATCAAAAATGAAAAGGGTGAATTCATCACCAATTAGAAGTAAATTAAAGTAATTATTCATCATGAATGCCAATAAATCTGATAATCTAAGGGATATGAATGTATATTTACAGAAATATAAATTGCCCAGAATAACAAAAAAAGGAACAAAAATAATTAAATAATCCATTTCAATAAAAGAAATTGAATAAATCATCAATGAACTCCCTAAGAAAAATCTCCAGAACCATATGGATTTAAAGTGAATTATATTGAACAAGCATTCAATATAAGTATTCAAAGAATAATTAAGTATAATTCTATATGAATTATTGCAAAAAATAAGTAAAGGAATTCTTCCAAAATCATTTTATAAGACCAATATGACACTGATATCTAAACCAGGAAGAGTCAAAACAGAAAAAGAACATTATAGACCAATTTCAATAATGAATATTGATGCAAAAATTTAAAAAATATATTACCAAAGAGATTACAACAAGCTATCACTAGAATAATATACTATGATGAAGTAAGATTTATACTCAGAAGCTAGGATTGGTTCAATAATAGGGGAAAAAATGGAATAATTGTCCACTTCAATAATAAAATAAACAGAAATCATTTGATTAACTCATTAGAGATTGATAAGCTTTTGGTAAAATACAGAACCTGTTACTATTAAAAATACTAAAGAGTCAAGAAATAAATGGATCTTTCCTTAAAATCATAAGCAATATCTATCTAAAACCATCAGCAAGCATCATGTGATGGGGACAAGCTAAAAGCATTCCCAATGAGCTCGGGGTGAAATAAGGACACCCATTATCACCACTTTCATTCAATATAATAATAATAAGAGAAATAAGAGAAGAAAAAAGAAACTGAAGGTATTAGAATAGATCATGAGGAAGCAAAACTCAAACTCTTTGCAGATGCTACAATGGCATACCTAGAGAATTCTGGAAAATCAATAAAAAAACTACAATTAACAACTTTAGTTATATGGCAGGATACAAAATAAACCCACATAAATTATAATCATTTCTATATTATTTTTGACAAAGTCCAATAACAAGAACTAGAAAGAGAAATTCTATTTAAAGTAACTGCAGAAAACAAAATATTTGGGAGCATCTGGCAGATCTAGAAAGTGGAGGAGTTTATGACCAAGTGAGAGATAGAGTAAATTATAAATTGCAAAAGGATAATTTTGAATCATTAAATTGGAAAAAAAAATTTCTCAAATAAAACCAATGCAGGCAAGATTAGAAGTAATGCAGAAACAATTTTCTTGGTGCTTTTGATAAAGCACTCATTTCTAAAATATATATAGAGTACTGAGCAAAATGTATTCTTCAATTGGTTAAAGGATATGAATGGGCAGTTTTCAGAAAAAGAAATTAAAGCTATCTATAGTCATATAAAAATGTTCATTATCATTATTGATTAGAGAAATGTTCCTTATCATTATTGATTAGAGAAATGAAAATTAAAACAACTTTGAGGTACAGCCTCACATCTATCAGATTAGCTAAAATGACAAAAAAGGAAAATTATCAATGTTGGAGAGGATATGGGGAAACTGCAACACTATTGTACTATTGGTGGAGTTGTGAATTGATCCAGGCATCCTGGAGAGCAATTTGGAACTGTACCAAAAGGGCAATAAAACTATGAATACTCTTTAATCAAGCAATACCACTACAAGGTTTTTATTCCAAAAGAGATCATAAAAAGTGTGGGGGGAGACCCAAAAGTACAAAACTTTTGTAATGGTGAAGAATTAGAAATTGAGGCAATGCCTAACAATTGGGGAATAGCTGAACAAATGATGACATAAGAATGTGATGGAGTACTACTGTTTTATAAAAGAGCAGGAGCATGTGAACTTCACAACAGGCTAGAAAGCTTTGCAAGAACTTATGCTGAGTGAATTGAGCAGAACCAGAAGAACATTATACAACAACAGCAATATTGTGTGATGATCAGCTTTAAATAAATTAACTTCTCTTAACCATTCAGTGATGAAGCACAATTCTAAAAGATTTTCAATTAAACTGCCATTCACATCCAGACAAAATGCAATCCAAAGAGTCTGAATGCAATCCAAAGTATGCTGTTTTTACTTTTTTTAAAACTTGTTTTTATGTTTTTACCCTTTCATTCTAATTTTTCTTTCACAATTTGAGTAACATGGAAATGTGTTGAAAATGGCTGTACATGTATAACCTATATCAGATTATTCATTGTCATGGAGAATAATTGGTTTAAGACCAAAAGAGGGTGGAATAAAAGTAATTTTGTCATTGGAACATAATATGGACGTCTGATATAGATACAGGAGAAAGATGGAGAGATGAAGAGTTAAGGAGTAAGATCAGAAGTCTAGCACAGGGGCATCATTATAATATAGATAGGATACTTCTATTAGCCAGTCAGTCATTGGTCAACAAGCATTTATTATTATAGATCTCTAAAGTTTTGCAAATTGCTTTACATATGTTAACTCATTTGCTTCTCATAAGAACTGCTATTATCATTTCAAATTTATAGATGAGAAAAATGAGACAGAGAGGTGAAATGACTTGCCTAGGATCACCCAGCTACTGAATTTCTTTTTTTAAAAAAATTTATTTATTTAAGGCAATGGGGTTAAATGACTTGTCCAAGGTCACACAGCTAGACAATTGCTAAGTGTCTGAGGCTGGATTTGAACTCAGGTCCTCCTGATTCCAGGGTTGGTGCTCTAGCCACTGTGTCACCTAGTTGCTCACAGATAATGGATTTCTGAAAAAAAATTATTCTTTTAGGGGATAAATTGATGATGAATGACATCAGAAGGAAGTATGACTTGCTTTTTAAAAATTTTTGCTTCTACTTTTATCTCTCAAGGAAAATGACTTTTGTGGTGAAAATTATAAGACAAAAATTATTGAACAAAAATGCCTAGGAACTTAATAACCAACATAAATAAGACGAATTCTTCATTTTCTTTGATTAATTCATGACCCCTCACACTGCATGACATCTTTGGGCACTGAAACAAAGTGGTAGATTTGATTGCTGAGTCATCAGTGATATATGAAAGGAAAACAGAAAAGTTGCTATAATGAAGAGAAATGCTAATATAGTATTAATTTTATTATTAATTTTTGCAAGGCAATGCACATAGCTAGGTAATTGAGGTGAGATTTGAACTCAGGTCCTCCTGACTCCAGGGCTGTGCTCCATTCACTGTACCACCTAGTTGACTTTGTAGTATTAATTTTTTTTTTAAAAAGAGGAGACAGAATTTTCAAAGTATAGTCCAATGAGACTGGCTTTGATACCTAGGGAAATTCTATAATAAGTCAGCAAAGAGGTAGTTGGTGACCATCTAGTAGAGGAAACATTGATGAAAATAAACCATTTAGGGTATATCAAAAAAGGAGTTATACCAGACTAACCACATTTCATTTTATCGGCTTGCCAGAGGTATCAAACTCCAAACTCCAAAATTTGGAGTGCAACCACAATTAGATTAAAATTTCATTGGGAAATATTTTTAAGATGAAGTACAATACAGTATAGCTAATGTTAATTTGTGGTTTTCTAATTTAATTTGATATTCATTACTACAGGAAGATAATAATTAGATTAAGAAGTGATTGAGTATTTAAACTCAAAATTAAAGTCTTAATGTCAATGTGGAATGAAGCTTACATGGAATGATTCAGGAATCTGTAACTGAGATTTAAGTTATTTTACATTTTTAATGACCTATGTAGGTAAGGGTATGAGTAGCAAACTCATCAATTTTAGAAATCCAACAAACTAGAAATAATAACTAACACTCTAGAAAATGGAATCTGAATTAAAAATAATCTTGACATGCCTGATCATTGGGCTGAATCTGCTAAGTCAAAAAATAAGGTGGGAAAATGAGTCAAACATTTAAAAAAGAAAAGAAAAAATAAAGAACCAAACTATAGAAGGTTAATATGGTGACAGGGAAAATCAAATCAAAAGAAACAAAAATGTCCCAAAAGCTACATGAAAAGCTAAAAAAAATGAATTGGTATCATACTCAAAAGATAATTCCCAGAATATCTCAAAAATATTTTCAAAATAGAATGAGAGAAAAAGAGGAAAAATTGGAAAAAGAAATGAAAATGATGCAAAAAAATGAAAAAAAAGAAAAAAACAACTTGGCAAACATGATACAAAAATACTGAAGAAAATAACACCTCAAAAAACAGAATAGGCCAATTAGTCAAAGATGTAAAACATTTACTGAAGAAAATTCCTTAAAAATAAAAATTGGCCAAATGGGAAAAAAACTGTACAAAAATTTGCTGAAGAGGAAAACTCATTAAAAACAGAATTGGCAAAAGGAAAAAGAAGGCACAAAACTTCACTGAAGAAAATAATTTCCTAAAAATTTGAATTGGATTAATAAAAGTTAATGACTCCATGAGACATCAAAAAAATAAAATAAAATTGAAAGTATGAAACAAATAGGAAAAAAATATGAACTACCTCATTGAAAAAAGTAACTGATTTGGACAATAGTTTAAAGAAGGAAAGATGATTTAAGAATTAATCCCTGAATAAGAAAAAAATACGCAGACATCAGCCTTCAAGCAATTATCAAGGAAAACTATCCTGATATCATAGAATCAGAGAGTAAAATAGAATATGAAAGAATTTACTGATTACCTCCTGAAAGAGATCTTAAAATGAAAACGCCCTGGATATTATACTCAAATTCCAAAGCTCCCAGGTCAAGGAGGAAATATTTCAAGGAACTAGAAAGATACAATTAAATATTGTAGGGCCACAATCAAAATAACTCAAAATCCTAGAAGTTAATATATTAAAGAATCAGAGGGTTTGAAATATAATGTTCTAGAGGATAAAGGAACTAGGATTAATAGCAAGAATCACATATTCAATAATACTTAGTATAATCATTCAGGGATTTAAAAAATATTCAATAAAATAGAGAATTTTAAGCATTCCTGATGCAAAGATCAGAGATGAATAGAAATTTTGAACTCAAAAACAATACTCAAGAAAAATTTTAAAAATCAATAGGAAAGAGAAATCATAAATGACTCAATAAGCAAACTATTTAAATTCCTACATGGGATGATAATACTTGTAACTCAAGAACTTTCTCATTATTAACGCTCTTAGAAGTAAAGATAGACAGAAGGCATAGGTATGAATTTACTACAATGTGATGTTATCCAAAAAAATAAAAGTTATTGTCTGAAGGAGGGATGCATTAGAAAAAAGGGAAATTAGAATGGGGCAAATTATCTCATAAAAGAATCATGAAAGGGAAACAGTGAAAGGGAGTATGAGGAAGCTGAGGAAGACCTTAGACTTTAAATTAAAATTGGTTCAAAGAGAATAACATATTTACTAAGGTGGACATAGGAACATCTCTTTCCTTATAGAAAGATAGAAGGAGAAGTAAATAAAATAAGGTGATTTTAAAATAGATGAATTTGGGAAGGAGGTGGTTAAAAGCAAAATTTGCTTTTTTAGACTAGAGGAATATACATTTAGAAATCACAAATTTTTATAAGTGTTTCTGATAAAGGCATGATTTCACAAATATATAGAGAAATGATCCCAATTTATAAAAACAAAATCCATTCCTCCTTTGATATCAAAGGATATGATGAGCAAGGAGTTTTTAGATAAAGTAATCAAGCTAACTATGACTTAGAAAAAAGCTCTCAATCACTATTGATTAGAAAAATGAAAATTAAACTAATTCTGATTGGCTAACATGACAGAAGAAAAATGGCAAATGTTGGGTCGGATATGGGAAAACTGAGACACTGATGTTCCATTGATGGAATTATAAAGCGATTCAGCCTTTCTAGAGCAATTTGCAACTATACCACCCCACCCAATATAGGCTAAATAACATTTCAAGTGCTAAATTTCCCAGCTCACACTCAGTCCAGGTACTCTTGTTCCTTCACAGACTATCTCAATTCATCTATAGGAGCAATCATTACTGGAACTTCCTACCAAAATAAGACCTTCTTCATTCTTTGCAATTTTTAGTCCTCCCCTCATTTTCCTCTCACACATTGCTGTATACTCTTCTTTTTTATGAGACTACAAAAGTCATCTTTCTTTGATGACCCCAAAACATCATACATTTTCCTATCTATTTTCATTTACTCTCCCATTGTGTAGTGTTGTTAAAACAGTAACAATACTATTTCACCTAAAGTCAGAATTGTTGCTAGGATATTTCGACAGATTTCTATTTTCTTCACTGTTTCTAATTATATATTTAGAAATAAGTGTCTTAATGGTTTTTCTGCTGTCATTATGTAAATGCTGTCCTTGACTGCTTTATTCATTCTTCCTGCTTTTCTGTTTTCTGGGTTATTTGAAAAGCAAAAAATTCCTCAGCTGGATTTTCCTTCTAAAGATATTTCAAATGCTATCAATTAACCTCTATTCACTGGATTGCATTTTGTTTTGGATTCTGTTATGGTAGAATTTAAAGTGAACTGAAATTGTTTATCTTTGCTGCAAACTTTCTGTTTTGAAGAGGTTTGTGAGATTTATAGGTAAGGTCAAAGAAAAGTCTAGTCCTCCATCTTGTACTCGTGATCTAAAAGTGACCCAATCATCTCTTAACTTTCAAATCTTATGGTCTTTTCATTAATTAAAAAATTATTGTGTTGTTTTTACATAAAGATATTTACATATTACTCTCCAATTCCTACACGATCTCCTATAATAAAGTAAAACACATAAAACCAATAATAGAGAAATTACCTCCAGAAGTACACATAACATTACACATCTCTTTCCTCTATTTAAAAAGAAAAAAAAAACAACAATCTCTTTCTTTTTCTATACTCCATCTCATTGGGAAAATGAATTTAAAAAAAAGAAACACAATTATTTCAATCAATATAGTCAACTAAAGAAAAATCTCACTGGATACATTATATATCTTAAATTCATTATTTGTTTATTGTAGATAGTACATTTTATCATTATTCTTCTGAAATTATTAATGACTTTTTCATTGATCATAGTTCTTATAGCATTTAAACTTGTTTTCACAATATTGTAATAGTGTGCATTGTTCTAGTTCTGCTTATTTCATTTATCAGTTTGCAAAATTTTTGTAATATTGATGACAGAGTATATAAACTGTTCTTCTTGCTCTGCCTACTTCAATCCATATCTGCTTATATAAATTTCCCAGGTCTTTTAGAAATCCTCTATATCATAATTTTTATGCAAAATAGCATTTCATTATGTTCATATACCAAGACAATCAGTCATTCTTCAATTGTGAGGCATCATCTTAGTTTCCTTCTTTGCCATCACAAAAGAACTGCTATAAATATTTTTTGTATATGATATCATAGAAGATAAAATGGTTCATTCTGATTATATAAAACAAAACTTTTGCATTAACAAATATAATAAATGTGATGTTAATAGGAAACTATTAACAAAGAAAAATATTTGCAGCAAGTTTCTTTTAAAAGGCTCTAATATTTGATATATGAAAAATTGATTCACATGTATAAGAAAATAGTTATTATCAAATGAGAAATAGTCTAAGGATATGAACAGACAGTTCTCAAAGGAAGAAATGCAGGCTATCTAAAACATTTTTAAAATTGGTCCAAATCATTACTAATTAGAGAATGAGATTCTAATGAGATTCTATCTCATAATAATTATAATGTCAAAGATGCCTAAAAAAGGCAAATAATACATATTGGAGGGCCTGTCAGAATATAGACAAATTTTGGAGACCTGTAAATGGGTACCATATTGGTTCAGCTGTGTACCCTTTTCATAGTTAGACTACTGCTAGACCTAGATCCAAAAGAGATTGAAGATAGATGAAAGTATTCTTAATAATGGATTTTTTCTTAGCCCTTATCCCTCTTGACCTTATTATTCCATTTGAAACTGTTGACTACCTGTTTTTGCGGGGTACTCTTCCTGTCTGTGTTTAAATGACAGTATTTCCAACTTCTCCTGTCTATTTGATCATTCCATATGTTTTTTGGCTATTCATCTTTCATAACAGATTTATTAATTGTATGTGTTCCCCAAAATTCTTTCTTATAGTTCCTTACCTTCTCACTCTAAATTTCCTTTCTTTGTAATGTCATTAGCTCCCATAATTTAAATCATTATATTTATGAAGCAACTCTTAGATCTATATATCCATCCCCAGTCTCTTCCCTGATCTTCTGTCAGAATCACCTGAAGACATTTGAAATATATCCAATACTGAACTGAATTTTCCTTTCCCTCAAACTATTTAATTGTTGCTGTCCTTTATTCTCTAAGAATTCCATGACTTCAAGTAAATGGTGTCATGACATGCATATAATTTGGATTTAAGTGAGGGAATTTAGTGCAAAGGCATCATTCTCACTATCTCTTCCAGAATCATCTCAATTAAGTGAACTGGCATAGTAGGGACATGATGGCTGGTTCTGGATATAGTGGAAGACCTTGGTTTTTTAAGATTGTAGTTCTTTGCTGTATCTGGCATCTTCCAAATTTACCTATTTCTGCTGAAAATAATCATAACCTCAGCATCATTCTCAATACCACATTCTCCCCACATATTCAATCAGTTGCAAATCTTCTTTCTACCTTCACATATTCATAGCCAATCCCTCAACTAACAGAACTACTACCTTAGGTCTAATGTTCATCAGTTTTCATCTAGATTATTTCAATAAACTACAAAATCGACTCCCTATTGCAAGCTTTTCTTCTTACTATTACCAAAGTAAATTTCCATTTCCCTCCTCTACTAAAGTTCTAGAGCAGGAATGGGGACTGTCTGACCCATGGGCTGATTGTATAAAGCCTTCAAAATCATTTAGTTTGTCACTGCCATGGCAACCACAGGTGTGATTCAAAATTCAATATATCTAGGAGCTTTTTAGAATGATGTAATTAAATGTTTAACCGAATATAGCAGGCAAATTTTGTTATAAATATCCAAATGTCCATTGATTGAAGAAGAGGTCCTCCATCCTTGCTCTAGAGGCTTTCTAAATTGTCTCTAGGGTAGAATATTTTTTTTTAATTTTGACTTTCAAAGCCTTACAAAGATTGTCATCAAGTTATCTCTCCAACCTCCCTCTTGTACAGCCAGTAATACAGCTAAACTGGTCCTCTCTCTGTTCCTCAGATTCAACACTCATCTTCCAGCCCTGTACTTTTTTACTGACTCTTCCACTTTCTTTACCACAAAAAGATACTCTTTTCCATTGCAAGTTAGGTTCAAGCACCATCCTATATTGATACGCTTTCCTGAAACCCCATCAGTTAGTATTCCCTTAATTTATATTTCACTACTTTTTGCATATTTGTATTTATTCAGTTTACTTGTACTGTTAATATAGGGAATGGTTAATCCTAGTTTCATGATAGTTCTCTGGGCCTCTGGAAGGAGGTGTGATGGTCCAAGGGACAGGAGGTTACTACCACTCTCAGGTTTTTGTGCTTAGCTGCCTGTAGATGACAGTTGGATAACAGTTGTTGCTGGTGGTAGAGAGTAAAAGATATAAATAGATTTATTCCTGTATGAGTTGGACTAAACAAAGTCCCCTTCAGCTTCTCAAACACTGTTATCTGTATCATTTTTAAAACTATATAATCTGTTCATGTTTTATGCTATAAAAAAGATTTTCCTGTGAGATACACAAAGCAAGCATTATTATGCCCCTTTTTTAATTGAGAAAATAATCACTTAGAGAGGTTGTGATTTGCTTAAAATCCCACAGCTAAAAAGTATTGTAGAAGATATTCAAATCCAGGCCTCCTAGTACCATGTCCAGCTCTCAGTTTACATTCCATTTGACTACACTACTCAAGCAAGAAATGTAGGTACTTTGTAACACTTATTAAATTACATAGTTTTGTACAGAGAGATTGCTTTCTTTTTCTTCAAATGATATCTTATTTTTCCAATTACATATTATGAAAGTTTTTCAACTGTCATCCACATGCATATAAATATTTTAAGTTGCATAATTTACTTCCACCCTTCCCACCTCCCCTCTCCTCAGAAGCAAACAGTCAGGTGAATATTGTACATAAACATTTGTGTTTAACATGTTTACAGATTAGTCATTTTCAGTATGAGGAATTAGGATTAAGGGAGAAGAAAGAAAATCATGATATAGGAAAGAAATATGTAAGAGAAATTTTATAAAAAGTGAATGTAGTGTTCATTCAGATTCTGAAGGATAAAATTTGCTTTTATTTGGTTTTGTTTTTCTTCCTCTGGATGGGGATAGCATTGCCCATAGTCAGTCTGCTAGGGTTGTCCAAGCACTCTGAACTGCTGAGAGGTGGTTCATCCATTAAGGTTGATCATTTCACAAAGTTGTTATTAATGTGTGGAATGTTCTCTTGGTTCGGCTCCCTACACTCAGCATTGGATCCCGTAATTCATTCCGTGCTTCTCTAGAGACTGATCATTCCTGGTTTCTTTTCTTTTCTTTTCTTTTCTTTTCTTTTCTTTTCTTTTCTTTTCTTTTCTTTTCTTTTCTTTTCTTTTCTTTTCTTTTCTTTTCTTTTCTTTTCTTTTCTTTTCTTTTCTTTTCTTTTCTTTTTTTCTTTTCTTTTCTTTTGGTGTATGCAAGGCAGTGGGGTTAAGTGGCTTGCCCAAGGCCTCACAGCTAGGTAATTATTAAGTGTCTGAGACTGGATTTGAAGTCAGGTACTCCTGACTCCAGGGCTGGTGCTCTATCCACTGCACCACCTAGACACCCCTATTCCTGGTTTCTTCTAGAACAATAGTATTCCATAATATTTATATGCCATAACTTGTTCAGTCATTCCCCAGTTTGATGTTCATTCCCTCAATTTCCAATTTTTGGAATTGGAGCTGCTATGACTCTTTTGAAATGTGGGAGTTTTCCCATTTTTAATGGTTTCTTCTGAATATAGACCTAGTATTGAAATCGCTTGTTCAAAGGGTATGATCTGTTTTATTATTCTTTGGGTATAGTTTCCTATTGCTCTCCAGAATGGTTAGATCTGTTCACAACTCCACCAATAATGCACTGATGTCCCAATCATTCCACAACCTCTCCAACATTGATCATTTTCCCTTTTTGTCATCTTAGTAAATATGATGGGTGTGAAATGGAATCTCATAGTTGTTTCAGTTTGCTTTTCTCTAATCAGTAATGACTTGTAACATCTTTTCATATGATTACATATAGCTTTAATTTCTTCATTTAAAAATTGTCTGTTCACATTTGTCTATTCATATCCTTTGACATTAATCAACTGGGGGATGACTTGTAAGCTCATAAACTTTATGTAATTCTCTATATACTTTGGAAACCTTAGCTGTGAAAATTATTTCCCAGCTTTCTGTTTCCCTTCTACTTTTGGCAGCATTGGTTTAGAGCAAAATCTTTATAATCCAGTCAAAATGATCCATTTTTTCAATTTAAAATATACTCTATTTTTTACTTGATCATAGATTTCTTCCCTTTACATATATTTGACAGAGAGAGCATTTCTTGGTCTACTAATTTATCCATGAAATCACGGTTTATGTCTAAATCCTGTACCCATTTTGACTTTTTTGATATAGGGTGTGAGATGCCAAGTTTTTGCCATATTATTTTCTAGTTTTCCCAACATTTTTTTTTCAAATATTAAGTGTTCACCCCAGAAGCTAATGTCTTTGGATATGTAAGAGTAGATTACTATAAGCATTTTTTACTATTTCTTTTGAATTATCTCAATCCATTGATCCATTATTCTATTTCTTAACCAATGCCAAGCAGTTTTGATGAGCTATTTGAGCTAGGGTACTTTCCTTTATAAATTTTTCATCAGTCCCCTTGTTATTCTTGATCTTTTGTTGTTCCAGATGAATTTTGTTACTATTTTTTCTAACAGTAAAATACTTTTTGGTAGTTTGATTGAAAAGGCACGGAATAAGTAATTTAATTTGGGTAGAATTGTCATTTTTTACATTAGCTCAACCTAACCATGAGCAATGGACATTTTCCAATTGTTAGATCTGATTTTATTTCTATGAGAAATGATTTGTAATTGTGTTTATATAGTTTCTGGGTTGGTCTTGGGAGGTAGATTCTCAGGTATTTAATTTTGTCTGAGTTACTTTAAATGGAATTTCCCTTTCTATTTCTTGATCTTTGGCTTTATTGTTTATATATAGAAAAGTTGATGATTTATGTGGGTTTATTTTATATCCTGATCCTTTGCTAATTTTGTTAATTGTTTCAAGCATTTTTTTAGATGATTTCCCTGGGTTCTCTAAGTATATCATCATATCATCTGCAAAGAGTGAAAGTATGCTTCCTTATTGCTGGTTCTGATTCATTCAATTTATTTTTCTTCCCTTATTGCTAAAGGTAATATTTCTAATACCATATTGAATAATAATGGAGATAATGTATATTCTTGTTTCAACCTGATCTTATTGGAAATGTTCCTAGTTTATCCCCAGTACATATAATATTTGTTGATGACTTTAGCCAGATACTGCTTAGTATTTTAAGGAAAACTAAACTTTCTAGTGTTTTTAATAGGATTGGATGTATTTTATCAAAGGCTTTTTCAATAACTATTGAGATAATCATTATTTCTGTTGGTTTTGTTATTGTTATGTTCAATTATGTTGAGTGCTTTCCTAATATTGAACCATCCCTGTCAACCTGGTATAAATCATATCTGATTATGGTGTATTATCCAAGTAGTAACTTTCTGTAATCTCTTTGCTGAAATTTTATTTAAGATTTTTGCATCAGTGTTAGGGAAATTGGTCTATGATTTTTTTCTCAGTTTTGGGTTTTGGTTCATCCTGGTTTAGGAATCAGCATCATTTTGGTGTCATAAAAGGAATTTGCCATTACTCCTTCTTCCCCTATTTTTTTAAAATAGTTTATGTAGAATAGGAATCAATTGTCTCCTAAATGTTTGATAGAATTGTTATAAATTCATCTGGACTTGGAGATTTTTCCTTAGGAGTTTTTGATGATTTCTTCAATTTCTTTTTCTGAAATGGGGCTATTTAAATATTTTATTTCCTCTTCTGTTAATCTGAGCAGTTTGTAGTTTTGTAAATATTCATCCATTTCAATCAGGTTACCGAATTTATTTTCATACAGTTTAGCCAAATAGTTCTGAATTATCTTTTAAATTTCCTTCTCATTGTTGGTTAGTCTAGCTGGGCTTTACTTCCCCCCCCCCCCAAAGAGTCAGATCTTCACTGAAAATCCTCCATGTTTTCTACCATTGAAAACTTCTTTGTATCTTGTCTTGTTTTTATGGGATCTACAGCTTTAAAATCTGGGCAGAAGCTTCATTTAGCTTTGCATAGTGAAAACTTTCAGTAGCATGCTAGATTCATGCCACCATCTTGGCTTTGCCCCTGAAGTTTCTAGAGAAATTTCTTAATGCAAAACCCATCTCTGTAAGACAAGCTCAAGTAATAGAAGGCCATCTGCATAATTCATATTAAGCTCATAGAAACATTCATTTTTTCCATATTTTTGGTATCAGGTGGGGTGGGGTTAAGTTGACGATGCTACATGGAAGAGCATCTATGGAAGTTGGAAGATGGATTTAATTTTTAAAAAGAAGTTGGGGGAAGTGGAAGAATTCAGAATTTAATTTGGAAGAAAAGGAGAGGATAACAATGTTCCAGACAGATGGGTGTACATAAAGTCTCAGGAGAAGACAAATCATAAAGAAGGAATGGTAAGTAGACTTGTTTTGTCAGATCTGAGAGAATGAGCCAGGAGATACAGAGCAGGAGAAGACTATTAGGAACAAGTCTTGATATTCTTCTTTTCTCTTTCCCATTGGTCTCTCAAATATCCTTGCTATGTCTCCATGATGAGGCAGAACACCATCCACAGATTCCCAAGTCCAAATTGAAGTGTAATAAGATGATGTATTTAGAGATAAGGGTTCTACATGAGGGGTCTAACAATTCCAACTCTTCATTTTAGAGTTTAGAAACCTTTGGTCTAGAACATCAGAAATATAGTCCTAGAAGGAATTTTAAAAGGCATATGGTTTAATTCTCCCATTTTACTGAAGAGGAAATTGAGGCACAGCATAATTAAATAACATGCCAATGCCCTAAAATTAGTGCCATTTGCAGAATTTGACTGTCTTAATTTCATAGAAGAGGAAAACTAGACTCCAAGGAAGTCAGTCTTTTTCAGTGTCCCACAAGTAAGTAGTGTTATAAACTGAATTTGAATCTAGCCTCTCTCCAAAGTGAATATACTCTCAACTGGACTATATTCTCTCTTTTTAAATCACATTTACTACTTTTCCAAGGTCCTATATCATTCAATTTACAGAAGAAAACAAGGTACCCACAGTCCAAGTGACTTGCTCAAAGTTAACTAGGTAATAAATAAGAGTCATAATTCAAACTCTTACTTCAAACTCATCTCTCTTTCCACTACTCAACAACTCTATCCAGAATTATTTTGAGTTGTGATAACTATGAAGAATTTCCTAGAACTTATGTTTTGGGACTCCATTCTCTTAGATGATGCTTTAATAACAATTAATGCAAAATCTACTACAACTCTCAGAAAGACAAAGGAGTTAAAGCTGACTTCCTTTCCCCTGAATCTCAGACCCCTCCTCTGGCATGTTTTCCTTATTCTTCAAGCCTGCTTTGTGCATGAATTAATTTTATAGGCATTCATTTTCACTTGAATTCACATTTGTGACTTAAAGAAGGTGATGAATAATATGCTGAGCCATAAGTCTCTTGTTCCCTATAGAGTAGCATCGGATCCTACAGTCTCTGAGGATAAACTCTTGAGTCCTTATGTCTTAACAATTTTTCTACTCCTATAAAAGCATCTGTGTCTTTGATGAGGTGAACAATAAATAGACCTACATGTAACGATGAGAAAGCTAGAAATAGAATGAATGCAAACTAGATAAACAGAGTTATCCAGTGATGAAAACAGGCTGATCATAATGACCAGATCTGAGTTCAGAGTTGAAAAATTTCAGTGGTATATCATGAGGTATTTTAATGATTATAATAAACATATAACAATTATAATAAACATGGAGAGGAGAAGAAACAAGGAAGAAGGTAGGGAGAAAGTAAAGAAGGAAGGAAGGAAGGAAGAAAGGAAGGAAGGAAGGAAGGAAGGAAGGAAGGAAGGAAGGAAGGAAGGAAGGAAGGAAAGGAAACAAAGGGAAGATGGAGGAGGTAAGGAAGAAAAGAAGAAAGGAAAAAAGAAAAAAGGAGAGAAGGGAAGGGAAGGAGGAAGGAAGGGAAGGAAGAAGAGAGAGAGAAGAAGAAAGAAAGAGAGGGATAGAAGGAGTAAAGAAGAAATAAACCACTTCCTATGAGGCAGGAATTTCAGTTTTTAGCTGAGTCTTGTGCTATATCATTTTCTTTAAGATAAACAGTGAGAAAATGAAAGAAAAAGATGTAGTACCATGTCATATCTGGATTTAGCAGGTGAAGCTAGAAGAAAGGGATGAGTGGCATTCTGGGTTACCATGCACAGCACGTTCACCAGTAGCCAAACCATTTTTAGAATTGCTTCTCCTGTCTTTACCATCATCTCCTTTATTTCAAGGACATAATATATATATATATATATATATATATATATATATATATATATATAAATATATATATGTGTGTGTATATATAAAGAATCAATTCAAATTTAATAAGAGAAGTTGATATTTTAATTTGGTAAGCTCTGTTGCTAAATGTAACATCAGGATTTTTTTTTGTTTTAAAGCTAACTATATACTATATGCCCCTGATGCCTTCCCTAGCCCTCCTGCTGTTAACTTTAACTGGTGGGGCCTTTTCTCCTTCCAGAGATTGCATGCTATTTGTCTATGCAGGATATGACTAGCGTTAATAAAATCCCATCTGAAATCACTTTCTTCAGTTAGAGAGGCAGGGGGCCAGGGACCAGCAACTAAAAAAGAAGATATTCATGCCTAACAGTGATAGTAGAAAAAATTACAGCATCAGAATTAAGAGACCCATGAAGAAGCTTCATAACTGGCCTCCCTGGCATGATTTGGGCTGCAGTTTTTCTCATCTATCTAGTGGGGCTATAAATACCAGGTCTACCTGCCTCACACAGTAGGGATTCTGAGAAGATACAAATAAATCATAGAAATATGAAATTTTAGAGTTGAAAGGTACTTTAGAGTTCCCTGTCCTAACCCCCCAACCTCCACTTTGTTTGACAGGTGAGGAAACTGAGACCCAAAGAAGAGACATGATGGGTACAAAAATACATACTTTCTAGTTACAGGATGGGAATTTGACCTTAGGGATTCAGAATTTCCATCAAGTGCATTACCTTGCAATCACTCAACAGATAACAGGAAATTATTAAGCTCCTCCTATGAGAAAGGCAAGAATTCTGAGGACTTAAAAACAAAATGATACTATCCCTGCCTTCTAGAACTTTTCATTCTATAAGAAGTCACAATATGAATATGCATGAATATTACAATGCCCCTATCCTATTAGCACAAGGCTTTGTGTTCTGTCTTTTTAAAGCATTTTTTTAAACAAGAATAGGGAATGGAGGATAGAAAGATTAGAAATAGAATCAAGTTAAAATTTGTAGAGAAAACTTTTCCCTATCCTCACCCCCTCTTCACACACTCTGGAATCATATGCTTAAAAATACTATCCTATAGGATAGCTTGGTGGTGCAGTGGATAGAGCACAGCTATGGAGTCAGGAGGACCTGAGTTCAAGTTTGACAGCAGACACTTGACACTTATCATCCATATGACCATGGTCAAGTCACTTAACCCTGATTACTTCTCAGCCATGATTCATATCACCACTCAACTCAGATGGTTCTACAGGAAACAATGATGCTGGTGACTTTACATAGTTTCCCCTCACTTAAAAGAAATCTAATTCATCTACATGTCATGGCATCATATCCCTGATGTCACTGTCATCTTTGAGAACCAAGGAGGAACAACAGAAACAATATCCCATATTCTGTGTGGCTGTCCCAACCTGGAATTTAAATGGATTTGACATTATTGATAGGACCCTGCTTGTTGCTATTCCCAGATGAAGCAGAAAGTCCAAAGTACCAGCACCCAATGTCTCCATTGTTCTTCAATGGACTGGCTACTTGATTTCCTTCTCTTTTTGCAATGTACCCCACCCTGCTCCCAACTTTGTCTCCTCACTATAATTATGGCTCTAGGGACCTGATCCTTTTATTCTAGCTTGATCAGGTCAAGGAACCAAGAGCTGGAGTTGAGAATTAACTCCTCATGTACTGGTACAGAGATAAAAATGGAAGGACTCCTTAAGTCCCCTTGGAATTTTGCTTGATTCAAATGTTGCTGCCTCCTGGTGAGTTTTCCCTTATAACTCTGTTAACACGGCTGTATATTTCCAGATTTCATTTAGTAGAGTCATTTGTTTGTTCAGGGGAAAAGAGAAATGAATTCCCCAGGGCACACCAACATTGATGAGAAATACAGCTGAAGCCACTTACAGTGGAGTCAAATGGGGAAAAGATAGTAAGGGAGAATGAAAATTTAAAGTTGTTTTCATGCCTCACAGTGGAAATGGCAGCTATCTTTACAACTGAGCTTCCAATCAGAGGGAGAACTCTGAGCCCATCTGAGGTTATCTATGTTTCAGTCTATGGGACCTGTGGGAGGGGTCATCATTTTAGAGGTTTAACCCAACTCTTCCACTCATGCCTGTTGGGCAAAAAGGTTTGTTTCCTTGAAAAAATGTTGAATGACTGAAAATCTGCTTGACCTTCACCTGTTCTAACAGTCATGCTTTAACTTGAGTGTCTGAAAAATATGTCAGTCTGTCATTGAAAAAAGCTAGAGAAGGGGGGAAAACTTAAATCTATCTTTGATAGCTCAGAAAGGCTTAGTTTTCATTGGCATCTAAATGACATAAATACTCTTCACAGGATTTGTTTGCTGATAATAATTACATATTCCTCGCTTTGACTTAATTGTCAGATATGTCCTATCTGATGAGTATGGGGTGATAGTTTCCACTCCAGTTGTAAAAGTGGCATGGGATTATATTCAAATGTATCTATATTCTTTTAACAAATACATTGGCATATATAAATCATTCTGTCTAGTCTCACACTTATTTTCTCTTCCTAATCATCATTGTTGTCATTGTTGTCATCCATCAACAAATATTTAATAAGTACTTACTATATGCCAAACTATGATAGGCACTGGATGTGCAACTTTAAAGACAAAAAAAGAAGAAAAAAACACAAAATTTGCATAGAGTTTATACTCCAGTGGGGGGACAGAAGTACAAATACAAATATATAAATCATTAACATGAAGTTAACAAATGCAAGCATATACAAAGTAGTTAAATACAACATAATTTGAGAGGGAGAGCATTGGCAGATAGGGGAGAGAAAGATTTCATGTATATGATGGTGCTTGAACTTTATCTTGAAGGAAAAGTGGATGAGATTAAGGAGAGAAGACCCTCTAGGCATGAGGAACTGCCTAGACAGAAGGACAGAAAGATTAGTGAGAAATATATATATAAGACCATTTTGACTGGTTTTAACCTTAAGAACTTCATATGTAGTTTAATTAATGTAAGAAACTAGCTGAATAAAATCATTAACATACATAGTATCAGTACACGGAAATATTTGAATGTAAAATATAAATTATCCTTAAGTGTCAAATTGGAGGCTTATGAAGCTTTCAGATGAAAAGTTATTCTAAATCATAGGATCAATGAACTAAAAAGAAAAGGAAAAAAGAGCGACTTACAAAAAGGCCTACAATGGGTTAAAATTGGTTTGTAATGTCATTTCTCCATTAAAATACTCCAACTGTGAAGTCTCAAATGACCTAAAATCCTTTCTATTTCCTGATAGTTGAATGAAAGTGAAATAGTATTATCTCTCTGTCCACAGTTTTTCTTCCAAGACAAAGGTAAGATAAGGGGTCTTCTCTCCCCTAAGAAACGGGTGAACAGTATTTGTCACTCTACAGCTTTCAATAAGTAGTCAGCTTAACCTTAGAGAAACCCCTCAGAGACAAGAGATTGTTCTTTTCTGACCAGCCTTGACTCTATTTGAAGAAGTTCAGCCCTGTTGTTTGGAGAAAGAGACAGTGGGATGGAGGTCAGCTGTGAGGTTGTATCATTTTTCTTCCTTAAAATCCTGTTGCTTGGGACAGTTCTCCATCCAATAGCATGAAGAATTGATATCATCATGCAGGGAAATTAAGTCCTATTGCTACATTTGTCACTTTTATAAATTTTGTTAAACAATGTTTCAGAATAAGCGTTTTTATTTTGTTTTGTTTTTTGACTTGAATTATCCAGACAATTGTTTCACGGTTCCCATTTTGCTTTTCTGCCAAAAATCTGGCCACAAAATCTATTTAAGCTATTTCTTGGGACCATAACAACCTATCAGACAGGAAACAAATGAAAAGAGGATGTTTATCAATTACTGAATTCATGTAAAAAGAAGATCCAGATAATCTATATGCCAAAGTGAATTTTTCTGAATTAAGTAATTCATTTTTTAAAATGTATGAAACATACACACATATAGTCTACAATATCCATTTTATATTTGTTGTATGTAAATATATATTGTCCTTATTTGTAGATATCTATATCAATCTATCTAATTCAGAGTATCAATTTCTGATCCAGAGTAATATCAATTACCATTATCTAGTGAATTACACCAAATGGATCTACACAATAACATATTTGACAGGTTTTACTGAAGATCTCCAATGATAAAGAATTCATAACCTTCTCAAAATCTTTGCTAAGGTACCTCTAATGATCTTTTCCTTTTTCTTTCATTTAAACCTAAATTTCTTTATTAGCAAGTTGTACCCATTGCTCCTAGTTCAGACCTCTCAGACCAAATGAAGTAAATCTTATCCTTCTTGCACATGACAGCCCTTTAAACAATTGATTATTTTTCTCACATATACACAGAGCTTGATTTATTAAATCAACCAAATGATTATTTTATCTTTCTTTGAGTTTTGATACTGAAGGATTATTATTTTTGCACTTGATAGTATTTTATTCAAATTTAGGAAATTTATGAATCATACATTTTTCACGCAAATAATTCAGATCTAAACCACTGTAAAAATGTTAATTGCTCACTGGGTAGGCCAAACTAATATAATAAAAATGATAATTGTACCCAAATCAATCTATTCAGTGCCATACCCTCCAACCTACAAACATTATTTTATAATTTTATCTGGAAGAACAAAAGCACAAGAATATAAAAAATAATGAAAAATGCAAAGAAGGTGGCCTAGCTATAGCAGATCTGAAAGTTATATTATAGAGTAAGAGTTATCAAAACTATCTGGTTCTGGTTAAGCAATAGAGTGATGTATCAAAGACTGAAATAATAAAAAGGTTAAATGATCAATGTTGGAAGAGAATGTGGGAAATATTGCACTGTTAGTGGAGTTGTGAACTGATCCAACCATTCTGAAGGACAATTTGGAACTATATCCAAAGAACAATGAAAATATGCATACCCTTCAATCCAGCAATACCACAAAAGGGAAGACCCACTTGTACAAGAATATTTACAGCAGTTCTTTCTTGGTGATTAAGACAATTACAAAAGCTTGATGATGGAAAATGCCATCTACATCCAGAGGAAGAACTATGGAACTGGAAGGTAGATCAAAGCATTAAAAAATTATTTTAAATTTTTACTTTTCATTTTTTCTTTTTTGTTCTAATTCTTTCACAGCATGACCAATGTAGACATGCAGCATGATTATACATTTATAATCTATATTAGATAATATGCTATTGTTCTGTTAGAACAGGGAAGGGTAGAAGGGAGAAAAACTTTGAAAAATTAAATGTTGAAAATTTCTTTACATGTAATTGGAAAATTAAATAATTTTAAAAATCACATTTTCTAGTTATGTATAGTTATGTATATTATTACAATAATCTTGTTGTGAGAGTGAAAATAAACTCCCATCCGCCCCCCAAAATGATAGAGAAACCTCACGAATAGCGAGAGGAAAAGAAAAGTGTACTTCAGTCTGTATCCAGATTTCAACAGTTCTGTCTCTGGAATGAGTTGCCTTCTTTATCATGTCCACTAGAGAAGTTGCTTCAACATCATTTCCCACAGTTGCTATTACTAGTTCTATTTCCCTCCACTCTATCCTACCCCACTCTCATTTATTCCATTCTCTTTTTCCTTTCATCTTGTTCTTGTTCAGAAGTGTGTTGTATCTGAGTATCCTCTCCCACTATCTTCTCTCTCTTCCATCACCTACTCCCCCCCTTCCCTCCCCCCATTTCCCCTTATCCCATCCCTTTCCTCTCATTTTTCTCTAGGGTAAGATAGATTTCTATACCCTATTAAGTGTATATATTATTTCCTCTCTGAGCTATTTCTGAATGAAGGCTCACTCATTCCCCCTCACCTTCCCCCATTCCACTCCATTGTCAAAGCTTTATCTTGACTCTTATATGAAATATCTTAGCTCCTTCTTCCTCTCCTTTCCCTTCCTCCCAGGACTTTTCTTTATTACCCATTGACTACATTTTTTTACTATATTATGTTCAGCTCCTTCCTGCTTTCCTGTGCCTTTTCTGTATATGCTCCTTCTAATTGCTCTTATGAATAAGAAGGTTCATATAAGTTATCAGTATCTTCTTCCCATTCATTAACACAAACAGTTCAACATCATCAAATTCCTCAAAATAAGCCCTTCTTGTCCACCCTCTCTATAGTTCACCTGATTGCTTTACTTGGAAATCAAACTTTCTGTTTAGCTCTGCTTGTTTCAACAGGAAATTTGGGAAGCCCCTGTTTCAATGAAAGTCCATCTTTGCCCCTGAAAGAGGATGCTCAGGTTTGCTTGGAAGTTGATTATTGGCACAGTTGTAAATCAAAATCTTTTGCCTTCCAGAATATCATATTCCAAGCCTTACAAGTCCTTAATGTAGACACTGCCAAATCCTGTGTAATCCTGACTATAGAGCCATAGTAGTCGAATTGTTTGTTTCTGGTAGCTTTGACTTGGGAATTTTGGAGTTTTGGTTATAATATTCCAGGAAGGTTTTCTTTTGGCATCTGTTTCAGGAGGTAACCAGTGAATTCCCTCAATTTCTATTTTACCCTCTGCTTCTAGGATCTCAGGGCAACTTTGCTTATTATTTCTTGAAAAATCAAGTCTAGGGTCTGTTCCTGATAGTTATTTACAGGGATCCCAATAAGTTTTAAATTATCTCTCCTGGATCTGTTTTTGAGGTTGGTTATTTTTCCAATGAGATATTTCACATTCTTTTCTAATTTTTGGTTCTTTTGTTAAAGTTTTATTTCTTCCTGATTTCTCACAAAGTCATTGGCTTCCTTTTGTTCCATTCTAATTTGAAGGAGTTATTTTCTTTTTATCTCCTTTTCCAGCTGGCTAATTCTGCTTTTTAAGGCATTCTTCTGATTCTTTGTCAAGGCAGAAAGAGCTTGCTATGAATATTCTTGTTGGTCTTTTCTCATTTTTTGTGATCTCTTTGAGATACAGACATTCTAGTGGTATTACTGAGTCAAAGGATCCTCCTATTGTTATTGCCCTTTGTCCAAAGTTAAAATTGCTTTCCAGAATGGTTGAGATCAGTTCACAAATCCATATTATTATTATCCCAGTATTCCCAAATCCCCCCCAACAGTAACCATTTTGACCTTTTGTTATTTCAGCCAATATGATAGGTGTGAGATGTTACCTGAGAATTGTTTTAATCTGCATTTCTCTAATCAAAAAGGTTCAGATATTTTTTATATGACTATTAAAAGTTTTAAAATTGTCTTTGTATTGCCAAGAAGAATTGTCTAACATAATTGATCATCTCACAATGTTTCTGTAAGCATCAATTAAAATAAGTATTCCAAGGTGTTTCTGAAATCTGCCTGCTCATCATTTCTTGTAGAACAATAATATTCATTACATTCTTACACCAAAATTTATCCAGGCATTGCCCAATTGATAGACATCGCTCAATATCTAATTTGTTGGCCGTCACAAAAAAGGTACTTTAAATACTCTATGTAATGTAGACCTAGAAGAGATATTGTTGGATCAAAGGGTAGGCATATTTTTATTATCCTTTGGGCATGATTGCAAATTGCTCTCCAGAATGGTTGGAGCAGTTCACAACTCTACCAATGATGCATTAGTGTCTTAGTTTTCCCACATTTCCTGCAACATTTATCATTCCATTTTATGTCACATTAGATAATCTGATAAGTATAAGATAATACCTTAGAGTTGTTTTAATTTGAATTTCTCAAAAATGATTTAGAATGTTTTTATATGACTAAATTGTTTTAATTTATTTATCTGAAAACTGCCGGTTCATTGTCTTTCCTTTGACCATATCTAAATTGGGGGATGATTTATACTCTTATAAATTTGACTCAGTTCTCTATATAGCTTAGAAATTAATTCTTTGTCAGAAACACTACATGAGAAAATTGCTTCTCAATTTCTGCTCATTTTCTAAACTTGGTTTCATTGGCTTTATTTGTTTTAAAAAATTCACTTTAATGCAATCAAAATTATTCATTTTTCACTTTATAATGTTCTCTAACTCTGGTTTGATCACAAAATATTCCCTTTTCTGTGGATCTGACAGTTAAACTATACCTTTCCATCTTAATTTGCTTATAGCATCACCCTTATGTCTAAATTATGTACCTATTTCAAGTTTATCTTGATATAGGCTTTGAGAACTTGCTCTATTTCAAGTTTCTACCGTACTATTTCCCAGTTTTCCCAGCAGTTTTTCTCAATAGTGATTTCTTATCCAAGAAACTGGAGTCTTTGGGCTTATCAAATAGTAGAATACTATAGTCATTTATTTAGTTAGTTAGTTAGTTTGTTAGTTAGTTATTGCAAGGCAATGGGGTTAAGTGGCTTGGCCAAGGCCACACAGCTAGGTGATTATTAAGTGTCTGAGGCCGGATTTGAACCCCGGCACTCCTGACTCCAGGGCTTGTGCTTTATCTACTGCGCCACCTAGCCACTCCTACTACAGTCATTTATTAGTTTGTCTTATGTACCTAACCTATTCCATGGATCCATCACTCTACTTCTTAGGCAATACCCAATAATTTTGATGAATTCCACTTTATAAAAATAATTTTAAATCTGGTAGATTGGTCATCTTCCCTTGTATTGTTAAAAATTTATTACATTGGTATACTTTACCTTTTGTTCCTCTAGATGAATTGTCATTCTTTTCTTTTCCCAACTTTATAAAATAAGTTTTGGTAGTTTGGTATGGTACTGAATAAGAAAATTAATTTAGTTACAATCGTCTTTTTTATTATATTGATTTGATCTTTCCATGAGTAATTGATATTTTTTTTCTGGTTTGGATTTAATTTTATTTGTATGAAAGCTATTTTACAGTTGTTTTCATATGTTTCTGGATTTGCCCTGGCAGGTGTACTCCCAAATATTTTATATTGTCTGTTGTTCTTTTAAGTAAAATTTCAAATTCATTTTTGATGCTGGACATTGTTGTGAATATATAGAAATGCTGATGATTTACATGGGTTTATTTTACATTCTGCAATTTTGCTAGTTTTTATTTGTTTCAAGTAATTTTAATTGGTTTTCTAGGATTTTCTAAGAATACTACCAAAATATCTACAAAGAATGAGTGTTTTTTTCCTTCATTGTCTATTCTGATTCCTTCAATTTCTTGTTTTTCTCTTATCACTAAAGCTAAAATTTATAGCACAATATTGAATGATTGTGATGATGATAGACATCCTTGTCTCACTCCTGTTCTTATTGCGAATGCTTCTAGCTTATTCCTATTATTCATAAACCTTGCTGATGTTTCATATATATGTATATTGCTTATCATTTTAAGGGGAAAACATTTGTTCTTATGCTCTCTAGTGTTTTTAATAAAAATGGATGCTATGTTTTATAAAAAAAAACTATTTCAGCATCTATTGAGAAAAATCATATGATTTCTGCTAGTTTTGTTATTGATATGGTAATCTATGCTGTTTCACTAATATTGAACCTCTCCTGAATTCCCAGGATAAATCTCACTCAGTCATGGTATTTTATTCTGGTGATAAATTACAGTAATGTCTTTGCTAATGTTTTATTTAATTTTTTTGCATCAATATTCACTAGGGGAAATGTTCTACAATTTTCTTTTTATGTTTTGACTGTTCCTGATTTAGGTAACAGCACCATATTTCTATTATGAAAGGAATATGGTAGGACCCCATCTATTTTTCCAAATAGTTTATATGCTATTAAAGTTAATTATTCTTTAATATTTTGTAGAACTCATTTTTAAATTCATCTGGACCTGAAAATTTTTTTCTTAGATTGTTCACTGATAAATAATTTAACCTTTTTTTCTTAAAATGGGATTATTTAAATATTTTATCTTCTCTGTTAATTTGGAAAATGTATATATTTTTGTAATTTTTAATCCATTTTACTTAGGCTTATTGGTGTATAGTTAGACAAAATATTCATCTTAATTATTACTTTTATTTCTTCATCACAGAGAGTAAATTTACACCTTTAATTTTTTTGTATTTGTTATAGGGTTTTCTTTCTTTTTTAAAATCAACAACCAAAAGTTTTTCTATTTTTTTTTGGTTTTTTCCCTTAATGTATCTCTTAGTTTAATTATTTGTTCAATAGTTTTCCTACTTTCAATTTTATTGATTTCTTTTTTGAAATTCAAAATTAATGAATTGATATTTAAATGAGGATTTTAAATTAGTTTTTCCTACTTTTTTTAGTTGTATGCCCAATTAATTAATTTCCTCTTTTATTCATAGCAGCATTTAGAGATATACATTTCCTTTAAGAATTACTTTGGCTGCATCTCATAAATTTTTGTATGTTGCCGCAATTATTGCTGTTCTCTTTGATGAAATTTTTTTTATTGTTTTCATGTTTTGTTGTTTGACCCAATCATTCTTTAGGCTTAGATTATTTCATTCCCAATTAATTTTTAATTTCTCTATTGGTGGCTCTTTTTATATTGCATCATGATTTGAAAAGGATGCATTTAATATTTATTGCTTTCTGCATTTGATTGTAAGGTTTTGGACACTAATACTTGATCAGCTTTCATGAATAAACTTTTTTCATGTATGCACAATGATATGTCATGTACCACTGAGAAATAAGTATATTCCTTTCTTTTCCCATTCCATTTTCTCCAGAGGTCTATCATAGCTAACTTTTCAAAAATTCTAATCACCTCCTTAACTTCTTTCTGTCTATTTTGTGGTTAGAATTATCCAAATTTGAATGCAGGAGATTTGGGTCCTCTGCTAGTATAGTTTTGCTCTTTATTTCTTCTTGTAACTTATTTACCTTCTTTTTTTAAGATTTGAATGTTATTCAAATTGATGCACATGTGTTTGGTATTGATATTATTTGGTACCTTTTAAAAGGATGTAGGTTCCTACTTAAGCTCTTTTAATTAGATTTATTTTTGTTTTTGCTTTCTCTGAAATCAAAATTGCTCCCTTTTTTTGTTACTTCAGCTGAGGCAAAATGTACTCTGTTTCAGTCTTTCACTTTTACTCTATATGTATCTCTCTGTTTCAAACATGTTTCTTCTAAACAACACATTATAGGATTTTAACCCACTCTGCTCTTACAGAAAATTCAGTCCCTTCAAATTCACTATTATGATTACTGTGTATTTCCCTCAGTCCTATTCCCCCCACATTGATCCTTTGTTCTCTCCTTCTACCTGTTATCAGCTTACCAATATTTTGTTTCTAACCACTGCTTGCCTCAATCTGCCCCCTCTAACCTTCCCCCTTCCCTTTTCTTTTTCCTTTCAAGAGCATTTTTGGTACTTGTGACCAATTCATATTCCTCTTTGAGGCTTAATACATAAGCATTTTTAAATTGTTTGCTTCTGCGTTTGTGTTTTGATTTGTCCTTGTGCTATAGTAGATTCTATGATAAAGATTTTGGGGTATTAGGGGCATTGTCCCAAACTGCTTGTGCTGGGGCCCAGGTGCCTTATCACTGACTTTCTAGGTAGGGATCTCTAACCTGACCTAGTTGCACCTATTGTTCCAGGATTTCATAGGCTCCTAGGCCTGGGCTGTAAATCTCACAACTGACCTAATGTGCCATTGTCCTTCTGAGTCAGGCCTCATTTGCTGATCTGTAGCTAAGAGCCTCTT